>NC_046155.1:138176273-138382343 GCF_011064425.1 Rattus rattus
CTCTAGCTCATGACATGGAATTACATGCTACTATGTTTATGTCTGTTTTTTTTAAATATAAATATTCTAGAAATAAATCTCATGTGTCTGCTTCACCATTGGACACCAGCACCTGCTGGCTGATGTGGGACTCAGGACTTCCACCACTTGAGTTCCTGCTGCAGCTAGTGCATATGCAGACTCCTGCGTTAGCCACTGCCCTCTATGTTTCACCACGTGTTACCTGCTCTTACCACATGTGTCACTTAGAGAAGCCCTCATCAACCACTCAGTCCCTCGTCTCCTGCTACCTGACTATAGTTACAATTCCTGCACAAATACCAGCACATTGGTAGATCTATTTCAGTTGGCAAGGAGAACCCCAAATTCCCAAAATAGGCCTTGGCCATCCTTTCTCAGGTAAAGGGAACCCCCTTAGCTAAAATACGAGATAGGACTTCAATCATTGGGTGGAAATTCCCCTGAAAGCGGTTCCTAGCTTCCCTCCTACTCCAGATTCTTGCAGAGGATCATAAAATCCCAAGCCTTGGTAGGAATGCTTTCTGGTGTGTCTGGGACCTGTCATTTATGGCCTGTAGGAGTCTAAGTGATGACTCAGAACCTGGCCTCAAGTAGTGCTACTGTTACCACCAGTAAATCCTCCTGGGATGCCAGTCAGGATTACTCAGTAACTTTAACTGGTGAGCTATTCATTGTCTTTGAACATCCCTTCAAGATTTTGATTTCTAGAGAATTTCAAAACTCTTAAACTAATGCCTCTCCTGTGGACATCAAAATACTAGAATAATCTAGTATTCATTAGGTAATGGTTCAAAATGGCCGCATAATAGCATGGTAAATTCCTCAATTTTAGGATATTCACAATTACTGCTAGCAGTCTGGTAAATGGCAGGTTCCTTATGCCGAAACATTCATACACATTTGGTCTAACTCCTCTCTGTATTTCAGTACCTGTGGCATCCTACTGAGGTAACCTGTTCTCTGGGTACTGGCTGGTCAGTCCTGCATGGCTCCCCATCACTGTGATCCCCTGCATGCAGCTTTCTGCCAAGGAAAGCACCTTCTTCAAGCACGGGCTGGAGAGTGGTGACTAACTCGACCTCTACGTGCTTTCTTTATCTGAGAGCTTGACTATTCCATGATGTACATATGATCTCAGGGGAGTGTTCTTGAGCCTGGAGCTACCTGTGCTGACCTGGGAAGGGATCCTTTCACTGACTCTCATTCTAGGACCTTTTCCCTTTGGTGAGAATATTCCTGAATTTTTTTGAGACAGTTTCTCTCTGATGAAAATGCCAGGCTCGGCCTGGATAAACTGCTTTCTCGCTCAAGAGCACCAGCTCTGAGTGTAGCCCCAACACTGTCTTATTCACAGGTCTATTAATAATAATATTAGTCTTATTCACAGGTCTATCGACCTTTGTTGCCCCGTGAAAAGCAGATGTGGCCCCATCCTTTGTGTCTGCCAGGGACTCTGTCTGTGAGACCTGTTTTCCCACACATGTGCAACCCCTACACTTTGCACACTTGCTTCTGTGCTCTGCCTGTTGCAGACCCTGGTTCACAGCAGCAGGATAAGCAAGTCTGGTCCTGTCCCTTGCATCTGATAAGGATTCTTCTTGCTAAGACCTTTGTGCAAGCGAGCTCTCTGTCTCTCAGGGCCTTTGCTCCTGTGCTCAGCCTGCCACAGCCTCAAGAAAAACAGCTTTCACATTGTCTTTTCCAGCATGCTCACATTGCCACCCAGTTGGATCTGAGGTAGTACCTGCCCACGATCCCCAAAGGAGTTATATTTCCATAGGTAGATTCATAAACTCTCTCCTGGCCAGTTTTTACAGGACAGTCTTAAAACCAGTGAACTTTTAAAAACTGCAAGAGGTCATCTAGGAAAAACAGGAAAACCCATCCCATTTTTTAGAATGACTTACAAAGGCTTTATTACAATAAACATATTTCGAACCTGACAACTCATCAGGTAAGCAAATTCTGATAACCTTTCTTCTCCCAGAGCTACCCCAACGTAAAAGACAAACTTAAAAAAGCTAGAGAGGGGGCTTCTAACTCTACAGAGGTTTTTGCGTTGGTCTTTTAGGTGAACCATGGTAGAGATGAGAAGGCTTGATTACTAATATCATATGCTGGGAAAATCTGTCTGAACAGCCTCAGCTATTGCTGTGGGACTCCTGGTCTTCTAAGACTAAGAGACCACCAGGCTTCTGCTACAGACGTGGGAAACAAAGTAACTGGGCAAAGCTTGCCCTAACTTCTGCAAGCCAAGGTGCTATGTTTTAGGGGCCATCAAGGTGGGCATTGGACTGACAATTACCCTCATGTTGTGCAGGATAGGGGGATATCACGTGCAAATAAACCTCCAGTGGATTTCCTAGGTTTGGCTATGGATGACTGAAGGAACCTGAGTTCACTGGACCTGACCAATGCCATCAACAGCAAGGAGCCCTGGGTAACTATCATGGTATGTGGTTGGTCTACTTCCTTCCTTTTGGACACAGGGGCCATTTACTCTTTCCTAATGGAGTTTTGTAGATCCATGTCTCTCTCATGTTCCCCCATTGTCCGGGTAGGAGGCAACTTTACTTTCCTCACCAAACCCCACTGGTTAGTTACATTTTCAGGAATGTACCTCATACCCATTCCTGTTTGGTAGTGCCAACATGCCCTGTCTCCTTACTGAGAAGGGATCTTCTAGATAAGTTGGGAGTCTTTATTTCCTTTGTTCCACACATTTGCCTAAACCCAAGCTTGTCAGCAGCTCCTCTGCTCCTTCTAGTCAGCCAACCTACTAACAGGAACATGTTGCTTCCTTTACCAGCTTCTCAAGTAGACCCCCAAATCTCAGGCGATCCAGAAACCCTTTGTTGTTAAACAGTCTTTCCAAATAGGACTTGGAAACTGCTTTCTCTCTCTTTATTTCATGGCTAACTGTTTTAAGACATCCAGGACATGTTCTATAGGACAAATTGTTCCTTTTTCTCTACAGAAAGCTTATCTCAAAGACTATTCATGTTGTTAAGTTATATTATCTCTTTTGTAAAGTTATAAGCTACAGGAAACCCACTCAGACCTACCTCTCATATACCAAATAAGTACATCTGCCCCAAGTTCACATTTACAACCTATTCCAATTGTTGGGATTCCTCTGGGTTTCAAATGTACATCTATGAAAAAAATTCATTTCTTCCAAACACACTTAATCGTACTCTACACCTATAATGAATATATATGTGTGTTCCAGCATCTCATCATATCCAGGTGTTTACTACACCCAGGATATCTCCAGAGAAGCCACCTCCAGATGTTCCAATCTTCTTTCACAGACACAGACATCCCTATTGATCCTGTTCCTTCTGACCTAACCTCAGATCATTCCACAGATGCTTGCCAACAAGGAAACAGCCAACTCTTAAGATTGGACAAACATCCCATACCCATTCTTCTAGCAGAAAATAGAGATCACAACTATCTTATTCCTGCTCCACCATTGTCTTTCTAATTTTTCTTTAAAAAAAACAAAGCAGGGGAATGTTGGTTTTCTTTCTAAGCTCCATCCCCACAGCTACCTGGCAGCAGCCATATATGTTACACCCCAGAGTTGCCTGGCAACATCCAGCTGTCCCTGGCTATAAATGGGGTTGTTTACCACTCCTCTCTCTTTCTCTTGCTGACTCTTCCATGCTCATGTGCTTCTCTTTGTCCCAGTTCTTTCTCTCCCCATCTTCGTCCTCCCTCCACAATCTCTTACTTGTACACTCTTCTACTATCCTTGTCTCATCAAACCTCTACACGTGGAACCATGTTGGTCTAGTGTGTTCTGTCTGTAAGTGGGCCAAGATTTTACCTCCCAATGCACATTGCTGTCCATGCTATGGGACAATATATTATTCTTCCTTCCTAGTTCTGATTCTGTCATTTGTACTCTACCAGTTTAACTTATTTCTAGATACTGTATGGAAATTTTATGAAACAGGCAAGTGACTGTGCTGTTTCCCTTTGATCCACACATATAATGGCACGAGAGTAACACTGTGTATTCTCCTGCATATTCCATGTCAGACTTATTCAAATCCTCACATTTTTAATTATATTTTCCTATAAATTCTATTTAAGTATATTTTATAATTTTCTGGTCTTTAAGACTGTTTGCTATGTCACTCATACTGTTATCTTTCTACTCCAGACCACCATGTTATATTAAACATTACCAAAAAAAGTACTTCAAATTTCAATGTAAACTTGATAATTTTACCTATGTTATCAAGTCTTAAATTTTGTCAAATCTGAGTTCTCACAAGAGTATTAGTGGATTAGTGCTCAAAGAAAATATCAATTTTTCATTAGATTTTGGTGATTAATGCAGACCTATATTATGACCAGGAATAAAATTGGTGTGTGCCCTATGCAGCACATGTAGCTATTACACATGGTTTTTGAGATGAGAAATCCTTAAAGAAACTGTTCTACTGCTAATTTTCCTGATACAGCATAATATTAAATATGTTTTAAATATCTAGCCTTATACTCACAAAGAAGCCTCATTATTGACCTTAGCAAAATCTTCAGTTTGATTCACACAAAAAGCATTACAATATTGCATAACTTGTAGAGTTTCAAGGACCAACTAATAGTGCTGTTTCTAACCCGATTCATGAATTCTGAAAACTCACGATTTTTTTGAGATTGTGACAGCAGTTCAGAAAACGCATATATAGATTATAAGACCCAGAGTTAAAAGGATATCTGATAGTATAAGAAAGCTACAAAATACATATTAGCTAAAAAAAAAAAAGTACAGAATATCCATGATACAATCCATGTAACTCAAAAAGTTTAACAAAAGAACCCAAGGGAAGATGCCTCAATTCCACATGAGAGGTAGAAGAAAGCAATCCCAGGACAGGGAGGTGGGACGTTGGTGGGAAAGAGGAAAGGGAGGGGAAGAGGGGAACATGATCAGGTACTGGGGGGGAGAACAGGACTGAAGTCCTGAATTCCACCAGAAAGAATGGAAACAGAAAAAGTCAGGAGTTTGGGTGGTGGTCCTAGAATACCAAAAATCTGGGAGGTGAGAGACTCTAAGGACTCTAAGCTAGTCACCTTAGGAAAAATATCCTACAGTTGGGAAACAGAACTAGTAGAGCCCACCTCCAGTAGAAATACTGGGCCTCGTGGGAAGGATGGGATTGCCATCCTACAGTCAAAACTCTGACCCAGAATTGTTCCTCTCTGAAAATACTTCAGGAACAAAATGGAGGAGAGCTTTAGGAAAAGGGGGTCCAGCAACAGGCCCAAATTAGGACTCAGGTCAAAGAGAGGCCTCAAGACCTGACATTATATCTGAGGATATGATATGCTCACAAAAATGAGCCTATCATGACAGCCCTCCCAAAGCCACAACAAGAAGCTGAAAGAGTCAAAAGCAAATGTTTAGACCCAACAGATGGACAGAAGCTGCTGAAGCCTGCGGTTAAATTAGGGAAAAACTGGAAGAAGCTGATTTTTTAAGATCATTTTCTGATAAATCCGTTTTCTAAAACTGATGGAAAAATTTCTCAAGAGCTCACATTTAGCTGAAAATCTAATGTCAAATGATATATGCTAAAAGAGTGTGAATTCTTCTTTTTTCAAGGATATGATATCTGATAGGCTATTCATTGCCAATAAATCTGCATTATACAAAGCTATGATTGCCACATATTTTACACAGCTTGAAGTTGTTTTGTGTACATTTATATCTTTAAGAAACATAGTCATTAATAAGAACTGGAAATCTTTTTGATAATGAATGGAAAAGAAATATAATGGGCATGTGTTAGGAGAAGGAAATGTGGAAATAAAGTGCAGAGTATTCTTGTATGAAACTCAAACATGAATCAAAGAAGCACCTCCTCTGTCTCTGTCTCTGTCTCTCTGTCTCTATCTCTGTCTCTCTGTCTCTGTCTCTCTCTCTTTCTCTTTCTGTTTCTGTGTGTGTGTGTGTTTGTGTGTGTGTGTGTGTGTGTGTGTGTAAATTAATGGAAACGCCCTATATTTGGAGAGATATAGTTACACAAATATGCGTCATATAACATGAAGTGAAATCTCCAGTGAAAGCAACTAATTGTTTTGATGAATTGCTGACCAAATGGGTTTCATCATTTGCCAACCAAGCACCACCCAGCATTGTCAAAGCTATGGTTAATCTCCACATTGTAAGGCTCTGTTGTTTAAGATACTACTGATTTTATCATGAAAAAGAAGTACCAGATTTGAAGCTTCACTGCTACTGACTACATTTAATATGGATGAAAGGTAAACTGCATGTTACTAGAGGAGAAAAAAAATCAATATCACCTAAAAAGTCTTCAATATGCACTAGTAAGAAGTATTCAAGGCACATTGTTGCCATACTTACATGTTCTCAGAGAAATCTGTTGATCAAGCAGACCCTCACACGAGACAAAAGAACCGGTAAGGTTGAAGTGGATAAAAAAAAAAAAAAACAAAACAAAACAGGAGGTTGGAGAGATGGCTCAGCGGTTAAGAGCAGCGACTACTCTTTCACAGGTCTTGAGTTCAAATCCCAAGAACCACACAGTGGCTTACAAACATCTGTAATATGGGTTGATGCCCTCTTCTGGTGTGTCTGAAGACAGCTCCAGTATATTCACATATAATAAATAAATGTTTATAAAAAAATGGGGATGGGAATTTAGCTCAGTGGTAGAGTGCTTGCCTAGCAAGTGCAAGGCACTGAGTTTGGTCCCCAGATCTGGAAAAAACGAAAGAAAAACAAAACAAAACAAAACAAAAAAAAAACAAAAACAAACAAAAAAAACAGGGAATCTTATAACTGAGAATGGCAAATTTTGTAATAAGCACCTGGCCAAGCCCTACCTATCCTGGAACATATAACCATGATTATCAATGAGATGACCATGATATCTGACAATGTAGCATAAAAACCTAGACTAGAATTCTCCATGCTAATTAGGAATCAGAATAGGCCCCAAGTGTTTCTTCAATGAACTTCCCTTCCTGGGCATCCATTCCTGTAAAATGTTTTTAATCCCTGATTCACCCTAAGTAAGACATACACATTCACACTTGCCATAAATAAAGCAGTTTGGATGAGCAAGGCTATCTCCTTCATCAAGGATGACTGGGGAAGAGTGGGGGTGAGAGGGTGTGGGGAGGCCTGTCCTCAGAAACAGCCACACCTAATTCTCCCTGAGAAGACTTTATCTCTTTCAGCCCATCTTTATTCACTCGCTGGGAAACAGACACAATTCAGCCCTGACCTAGAGTCAGCAATCTCCTTACTGCCTGGTTATGGGAGGAGAGATACCTTGACCATTGTTCTCAACTCCTTTGTTCCGCAGCAGCATTTGGGTACACAGGATTTTGAGAATCAGAGCACCACTCCCTGAACACTCTGTTTCTCTCCCATGGAGAAACAGGCTGGGACCCCTCTCTTGTACTTTGTTCTACCTTCTCTGAGTTGCATGGCTGCACTCTGGCATTCCAGCAGAGAGGCAGCCATGCAGTGTGACTTAATTTACTACTTTTGATTCTTAAAAATACAATACATCCAATCCATTTTCCCCTCTCTCCATCCCTGTTAGGACTAGTCCCTCTATTTGCTATCCAGAAAGGAGCTGGCTTCCATTCCCATGAGATAGAAGCCATATCTCACAGTGCTAATATGGACAAGAACCTGAGTCTAATAGGTAAAATACCTAGGTAAAAACAAAACAAAAGAAACAAAAAGATCAAAACATCTTATTCTGACCAAAAATAAAAATAAAAATAAAAAGTCCTAATTACATATTATTTTATCCATAAAACTGCATAACTTGAAACTCATCAGAGGTATTCTGCTTGGACTAGATAGGAAATAGAAAAAGAGATGTTCTGGTGGATTGTGTGTAGAAAATGAGACTGCAAAGTACTGAGTCCTAAGTGTGATGTGAGCATCCAACCTTTCCATTAAAGCCTCATATATCTGTATTGCAAAGGAGGTAGGAAGATTTTAAACGGCCTGAAGTGGTTGATATGTCCAATGAAAAAATGTTTATCAAATATAACTTCCTAGCAGTATAGGTACTCACAGAGTCTGTGGCAACAAACATGAGATCTAAAGAAAGTGGTTCAAAATAGACAGAAATAGCAGCACAGAGGAGGGAAATTAGACAAATTTGTCATCCCTAAGAAGAAGTTATATACAGTTGATATCTGCCGAATGTCACTGGTTACAACAAACACTACAAAGCAGTACATATTTGCAGAGACAAAAGTCCTACATTTTCTTTCATGTTTTGTGTATACGTGTGAGTGGTTAGAATTTTATTTTATTTTGGAGTTCATGATAACTGTTTTATTGTTAAGTAGAGTAGTTGCTGTTGTGGTGGTGGTGACAGTATTTTTCCTCCTTCTCTCTTTCTTTATTTCCTTTTATTCTTTATCTCCTTTCTTCTCTCTTTTTACTTTTTTATTGTTCTGGGACGGTATAGGGACAGAGAGTGGGAGAAACGGACTTTGCAGAAAAGTGGAAGTATTATCAGGTAGTTAGCTAGGCTGCAAAAGGAAAAAAAATCTGATGAAAATATTTATTTGAAAATGGTGCAATACATGCACATGTGAATATATATATGTATATATATATATATATACATATATATATTTGTGTGTGTGGCATATATATATATGTGAGATAAAAACACTATTTACATACAATGCTTTTATATTATGATAAAGCAAATATGACCATTTTATGTAGGATTAGTTTAATTTTAACATATATAAAGAGTCCATGTAGTGAACAACATGAATACAGGGAGTGACAAATCTACAACATCATCTTCTTTTTTAGTGAAAATAGGTTCTTCAATCATACAATTCACCTAAACCATGTTCTCCTCCCTTCCACTCCTCTTAGCTCCATCTGCCAATTCCCTTCTCCTCCAGTTTCACTACCTGTCAATTTCCTGTTCAGAAAGGGGCAGGCCACTAAAAACCAAAGACCAACAGGATACATGATCATCTCAAAGTACAAAGGAAAAATCTCTAAGACTTTTTAACCACTTTTGGTTTGAGGAAAATTATTCAAGTATTTCTCAGAATAATGAATTCCCATAATGTTAAGTGGAAATACTGCATATATAGTTTTTAAATGATTCACTATGCCTATAATAAAAAAATTAAAGGGTATCAGTTGTTGGTTTTATTGTTCATTTTTTGGTTTGATTGTTTGTTTGTTTTGCTTTCCTTTGTACATTGTCCTAGACGGCATTCTCTGGGCATCCATTAAGGAAAGTGAATAAGTGGAATTTTTATTTCTTTTTATTTTATACATGGTGTCAATTTACTTTTCAATTAATTGTATCATATATATTGAAAAAACTACAATGCAGAGATGGTGGGCACGCGTGTGAATACCTTTCTGCTTTGTTTAAAATGTGTGAATCCACTTCTAATCTGAACTATTGAGGTGTGGATACATACATTTGATCTGGATTTTTAGGTAGGAAGACATGTGTCTTTAATTCAGATATGGAAGTAGGAAGTTACAAACCATTACTCTGAATCTAGGGTTGAGAAGAGATGCCCTTAATCTAAATCATGCATTCTGCTGGAACCTTATGTGGTAACACAGAAGAAGGAAGCACTTTGCCTACTTGGAATCACTTGATCATAGCTTGAATATGCTTTACTCAGGAAGTGGTAAAATTTAGAGCTGTGGCCTTGTTGGGATAAGTGTGACACTGTGAGCACCGACTTTAAGACCTGATCCTAGCTCCCTGGAAGTCAGAATTCTGCTAGCAGTATTCATATGACAACGTAGAACTCTCAGATCCTCCTTCACCATGAGTGCCTGGAAACTGCCATTCTCCCACCTTGAAGATGATGGACTGAACCTCTGAACCTGTAAGCTAGCCCCAATTAAATATTTTCCTATCAAGAATTCCCTTGGTCACGGCATCTGTTCACAGCAGTAAAACACTAACTAAGACAGCTACTAGGACATCCATTCCTTCACTTTCATTAGACCTTCTTTGGAAATATATCATATACAGAAGAACATTCGACACACACAGACTTATGGGACTGAACAACCACTAGATAACTGAACTTTCAATTCACAGCCAGCCTTCTTTGGATTAATAGGAATTAGTAGCAGTTTATAAGAAATTCCAATAAATTCCATTTATCCACACACATAAACACAGACAAATATTTATGTATATACACCCATACAGATACATTTTATGCATATCCACATGCACGGATATACATATACATATATCTAGTATGCATATGTACATATATATATATATATTGCATGTTAATATGTACATTCAAGAAATATGTTGGAACGGATAATATCTGCAATACAAACATTTGAAATCTACTCTAATTCATCCAGTCTTTCTAAATGTAACCTTAAAATAATCATGTTAATATTTAATATACCATGAGGGAAATACTTCTACTTACTGTATGGAATCATCTATGCTTACTTGGTAGCTTTACGCTGATTAAGTGTTTCTCCCATTTCCACTATTGTTTCTTGACTTAAATATTAGGAAATGCACAAGTGTCTGTGCTATTCCTCTGTCATCTCTAAACTTGTAGTGGAATAATACTTACATAGAAGTCTCTTGCTGAAGGACAGATACATGGCTACATCAGATCTCATAAACACTATCTCACTTTCTGAGATCTTTATTAGAAAATTCATGGTCTATAGCAAATTTAGGAAGAATGTGTCATACAGACAGAGAGAAAGTGAGAGCGAGAGTGAAAGCATAAGGGGGGAGGGGGGAGGGAGGGAGGGATTGAGGGAAGGAGAGAGGGAGAAAGGGAGAGAGGAATAGGAGATTAGCCACTGAGATGCAGAAGTCAGACTATGAAACTATAGAGAGGTAACCAGCCATGTGGCAGGCAAATAAAATATAAATGGGTTGAGTTATAGGCTAGACCAGTAAGAAACCTAATTTAAGGCCTAGGTCATAATTCATAAATAAGTAAGCATGTAATTATTCTGGACATGAGGTAGACATAGATATGTTGGTTACGTGCAAAACTTTTTCTATTTTGTTTATTTTGATATCAAACTAGCACCATGATTTGTCATATTTTCCCATAATTTTGAGGATCTTAACCTACTAACTCCGACTTGTTGCAGACATATTCTCGTTCTTTTTCTCATCTTGTGGTTCATTTCTGACATTAAACCTAACCATGCTTTGTTGTGAAGTATCTAATGTAAGATCTCATTCAGGTTGTATGTTATAGTAAGCCTCATAAGAATTAAAAAGAGGTTAATGGAATTATGTACTTCTTATAGAGTATTAACATACTTTTTACAGAGTAGAATTATCTTGTTCCTTTATATTACCTAGACCCCTTCCTTCACCTGTGTAGAACACCCTTTCAATTATTATCTTCATATTCATAATCAGGGGTCAAATTGTTTTTTTTTATGTGCTAAGCAATAGCTACCTAACTTCCTATGTTAGTGGTCTTTTCTTCTGCCATTTTTTAATGTATAAAACTTATTCTCAACATATCCTTTTGTATTCTTTTCAACTAGCTATAGAAATATTTCTGCCTGGGAATAACACAGAGTAAATAGCTGCAATAAGTGCTTAGTACAGTCCCTATAATATCTCAGATTTACAAGTTAATTAATGATGAAAGATTGAGCTACAGCTATGACTGGAAATTTAAAAGCAAAATGTGTGCATATCACACTAATGCATAAAGGTCACATAAGTTACCTACTGTGGATATTGTCAATAATGGAAGTATAGTTCTGAAAATTGTCCATTGTATTTGTACTAAAGTACAAGGATGGTTTTCTGAAATTTTTAAAATTCACTTTGGAGTTTAAGGCCATTAAAATAGCAATGTATTCCTGCATTTATTCCCAGTTATAATGGCATCATTATATACAAAGGAAATATGTTCTACCTGCCATCTTGATCACTATTATTTACATCACCACTGTTCTGTGGTTCTTAGAACATAGGGTATTCATTAATGCTAGGAATAACGTGTGTGGAAAGTATCCAGTGATTTGACATCATCAAAACAAGAGTACTGGCTATGTAGATAGTAGTGGTCTACACACTGAAACCTCATGGATTTAAAACTTTCTCTGTTAACATGGTTCCTGGCCATGCACTGCCCAACAGACAGCACTGAGTGCAAGCAGAAGCTGTATGATTACAGTGACAGGTCCACATAATTGCTGGTTCCTCTAATCATCTAGTTTACGTAAGTCAATACTTTAGTTACTCTGTGCTTAGTTCCTCAGTTCTGCCTCTATAAATGGGGCTGGTTGATGTCTGTGTCCTTAGTTCTTTCCTCATTAAAGGATCTCTTTATACGCCAATGGATTCTAAATCATTATATTTATTAATCTATGAAATCCATGGTATCTAAATGTTCATACACCATAGTGTTACTGACATATGATATGAGCATGATTACATGTTAAGATACTAAGTATTATTTTTTCAGGAAAATCATCTAGTTTTTCATCAATGCAATATACTTTTCACACAGGCTTAATCTCGAAACATACTGAGAGAATCAATGTCCTTTCTAGGGAACAGTTGTTAGATTAACTTACAAAACTTTGGTGATTGGCTGCTTACACCTGTGTTTTACTTGTAACCTAAAATATACAACAAAATGTTTGTACTCTGTAAGAATGATGGCTTTTCCAGGGATCCACTGATAGAATCACAATCATACCTTCCTTGGCCACATTCAGTCACAGTAGATTTGAGTACAAAAAGTTGTAGGAGCACATGTTACTCAATTAAATACCCTATCCTTCCTGATAATTAAAGAGGAAATGTAAAAAGTCCAAATACAGTCTAAGATATTTCTTTCCCATGTTTCATGGGGAAGATTGCCTGAAAATGTCAAAAATTTCTCTTTGAGACTGGAACTATACAAAACATTTGAGAGCACTTCCATTCTTTCCAGCACTTTTTCCTCAAGAGTCCCTAAGAGTAGGATGGTCTCACATGGTTATTTGACAATACTTAAGTTCCAGCAGGTTGCTGAACTCTACAAAATTTTTCAATTAATTCTTTCTCTAGAAGTGGGATATTGAGATATCTTGAGGATTATTTCCTTCTAAGAAATACAAGTGAGACTAATGATGAAAATTAAGAAATGGACATGTAGTACAGTAATAACCTATAATAGAAAACACATTTATAATGGAAGCATTTTACCTAGTGCTTCATTTAAATAATCAATAGCTATTGGTTCTTTAGAGGATGCCATGGCTCCCTCTGCCTCAAATATATGTTTATGTTACCCATATTACATGTGACTTTTTCCTTCCTGTAATTGGCATTGAATCCAACAGGAACTTTGAATTTATGTATATAATGCATGCCATTATTAAACTAGGTAAGACATCTTGATTCTCAAATTTATTAATAAACATGCAGAATCCACAACTGAGCATGGTCTTCAGGTTTACTTCTCTAAAGCATCATTAGTGCTACTATGGAGTAGCTAGCTCATATAAAGGGGATATTTTGTTGTAGTACTAAGTTTAATTACCCAAATACCATACCCGATAAACCTTCTCACCAATAAGAACTTTTCATTCTCTTCTAAAAAGCAACAAACATGTATGAAAAATCTCCCGTTGTAAATGTGAGCACAGGTAAATTGAATGCCTTAGGGAAAGTTTTAAAGAGGCAGTTGTAGAAGTACCTCATTGTATGGGGTATATGTGCATCTCACCCTGTCAGGTTCTGAGCCTCATCACCTTCCCATCTCATTGGCAAATGTCATTCTAGCAAAGTCCCTTATTTGTGTTATAACACCCATTTGAATGTCTAAGCCACACTTTAAAAGTGCATACCTTATATAAATTGCTATTATATACATTTCCTTTGGCTGTTTTGATCCTGTCTTAGTTATAATTTTTTATCATTGTGAGTGATTAACTCACATATTACTGCTGTCTTTTGAAAGTTTCTAATGTTTGGTAAATGTGTGTATAAGGGTGGTTATAATCAATTATGTGAAGTATTGAGTGAGGAATCCAATTTTCATATGCTATCCACTTGTCCCCTGATTGTGGAAAAGAGTTCTGTCTATGAGAAATTTGATGTTTTTGAAAACACACACACTCACACACGCACACACACACTCACACACACACGTTAAGTCTCCTTTTGATCGAGTCAATATATTTTTTAATTGGATTGAAATTTCTACTATTACAGAGTGAAACAGAACTTAATCTATTCAGTCAAATTTTCTAACACTGAACAATATCCTGGGTCCCTAGAAATATTTTTTTCTTACATTTTTCACTTCTCACATGTAATAATGGGTAACTCTAGGACCTAATATAGTTGACAAGGTCAGCAGAGTACTATCTGCTCATTCATAGTAGTCATTATCTTAACAGTCTGTTTAAAAAAATGTTACTCATGATGCACTGTTTCTCTCCCTCAGAGGTCATACATTACATTCCTGATGGAGGCTACAGGAAAGTAATGGTACAGATATCCATCTATGCATCAGTATTCTGGTGATAATACTTTTCTTGGGAAAAATTCCATGCACCTTCTCCTGAGATCTATAAGTTAGTTTAAGAACTAGCTTCTTTGATTTCTGAAAAAATCATTAAATGTCTTCAGGTCAATCAGTCCCAATGAAGTTTTCTACGAATGAACAGAATTTTTTTCTTATTTTTTTCCTCCATCTTTATTAAATTCGGTATTTACATTATGTAAATTCTTATTTACATTTAAAATGTTATTCTCTTTCCTGGTTTCCAGGCCAATATCCCCCTAACCCCTTCACTTCTATGTGGGTATTCACCTCCCCATTCTCCCCGCATTACTGCACCCAAAAATCCCATACACTGGGGGCCCAGCCTTGTCAGGGCCAAGTGCTTCCCCTTCCACTGGTGCCCCAACTAGTCTATTCATTGCTACCTATGAATTTGGAGCCCAGGGTCAGTCCATGTATATAGTCTTTTGGTAATGCCTTGTCCATGGAAGCTCTGGTTGGTTGGCATTGTTGTTCATATGGGGTCTCAACCCACTTCAGCTCTTTCAGTCCTTTCTCTGATTATTTCAATGGAGGTCCTGTTCTCAGTTCAGTGGTTTGCTGCTGGCATTTGCCTATATATTTGCCATATTCTGGCTGTGTCTCTCGGGAGAGATCTACATCCGGCTCCTGTCGGCCTGCACTTCTTTGCTTCATCCATCTTGCCTAATTTGGTGGCTGTATATGTATGGGCCACATGTGGGCAGGCTCTGAATGGGTGTTCCTTAAGCCTCTGTTCTAAACTTTGCCTCCTTATTCCCTCCTAAGGATATTCTTGTTCCCCTTTTAAAGAAGGAGAGAATCATCTGCATTTTCATCATCCTTCTTGAGTTTTATGTGAAGAGCTTTCTCTTACATATAACTCAAGCTACATCCTATTGAATTCTAGCCCCTTGTCACTTTGAACTCAAAGCAAAATTGCTATTATTTATTTTCTGTATTTCAGAGAACTTTGGGACTACTTCAGGCTAGAGAGCCTGAAATGTGATGAGAAAGAGTGAATGAAAGTGATACAGATAACTGTGCACAGACATGAAATCTCTATGGTTGTGTTCATTTTTAACATCTTTGTTTTTTATTATAAAATTAATATGATTATGTGTATGCTTTAAAAATATTTTAGTTTATTCTAATAAACATAAAATATGATGCCATCATCACTTCTTAACATACTTTACAACAGGATATGAGCAAATTGAATCCAAATTAACAGGAGAGAAAAAAAAGATGTGCTACAATTGTCATGAGAAAATCAAGCAGGTTTTTTACAGCAATGCACAGAAACAGAGGAATGGCCAAAATGAATGCTATTGAAACTTAAATAAGGAAATAGCCATCACTTTCCTGAAATAAAGTTGTTCTCTCAATCTGATCCAAGGCCAGTTTGACTAATACATAGCTACACAGTTTTGACGGAGAATAAAATCTGAGCATATATTTGAAGAAGTAAGGACCCTAGAAGAATGTTGTTCTCTGCCAATTGGTCTCTTCCTATTTTTATAAAATATAATTTTGTATTATATAACCCTTTGTGAAAAATAATGAACATTTTGTTGGAATTTACCACAGCTCTCTAAGAATGACCAAATCTTTGAGGATTTCAGCAAGGGTACTATGGTTTATGAAATGGTTTTCTTTCTCTCTTCTCTCTCTCTCTCTCTCTCTCTCTCTCTCTCTCTCTCTCTCTCTTTCTTTTCCTAAAATCACTTTGTTGACATATATTGCTTCAGTTTGATAATTTGAAATTATATATTCAGGATTCAATCTTATTCTCATCCTAGCACAGATGCCTTCAAATTCTATTTGGACTGTTAACTTGATTCCCATGTAATGCCTTCAGATGGTTTATTGTTTCTTTTTCTTAAGTTTTATTGATTTAGCCTCAGAGGGGCAGACATGCCTAGAAAACCAGATGATACTACTCTCTCCCGTAGACTCTTTCCTCTGACTCTCGAGGAAAATGCCTAGCGCCATCTGTGCCCCTGCTCACAGGGATCCAGGAGAAGGAGGGGCAGGCTCTTCTGGTTGCTGCCCTCACAGAGCAGAAACCCAGCACCAAGAGGCAACTTCAGGTCTGAGTCCAGAGGTAAGACCAACTTTTCTGCTCCAAGTGACCTGTCAGGTGGACTCAGGGCACACAAGTGCAAAATTCTTCTGGGACCTGACACTTCCAGTTTCTAGCTGGTTCCTGAACCTTGCTAATCCAGGCTCACAGCTCCCTGTTCCCAAACCCCATGGGAGAGAGAGAGAGAGAACTCATCACCCAGACATGTGGCCAATAGAGACTGCAGGCCAGGAGAGACTGCCACTTCTGCCTACCTTTTCCCAAATCCCTGGCCAAAGAGGAAACTGTATAGGGACTCTAGGCACAGGAAGATAGGAGCAGAAAAGCTGCAGGAGGCCTTTGGCCCAGACTGCACCCGGATATGAAGGGACTCATTCAAATAACTCCCTGCAACCAAATCCTGTGGGAGGGAGAGTTAGACGTTCAGAGGGGCAGACATGCCTGGAAACCAGAGGAGACTACTGTCTGCCCACATTTCTGACTCTGGAGAAAAACAGCTAGTATCATCAAGGGCCCCTGTACACAGGGACCCAGAAGAATGGGCAGGCCCTTCTGGTTGCTGCCCTCACAAAGAGGTGAAACCGTGCCCAGAGGAGGGACTTCAGGCCTGAGACCAGAGGTAAGACTAACTTTTCTTCTCCATCCATTCTGTCTGGTAGAATTAGGATACATGCCCACAGGAACAGCTGAAAGCCAGTGAACAGGAATGACTACACGTCTGAAAGCAGAACACTTTGTTCCCATAACTGGCTGAAAGAAAACAGGAAAACAGGTCTGCAGCACTCCTGACACACAGGCCTATAGGACGGTCAAACCACTGTCAGAAATAGCTAAACAAGGTAACACCAGAGACAACCTGATGGTGAGAGGCAAGCACAGGAACCCAAGCAACAGAAACCAAGACTACATGGCATCATCAGAGCTCAATTCTTCCACCAAAGAAAATACTGGATATCCAAACACACCAGAAAAGCAAGATTTCTATTTAAAATCACATTTTTTTATAATAATGGAGAACTTTAAGAAAGACATAAAGAACTCCCTTAAAGAAATGCAGGAAAACACAAGTAAACAAGTAGAAGCCCTTAGCGAGGAAACACAAAAATCCCCGAAGGAATTACAGGAAAACACAATCAAATAGGTGAAGGAATTGAAAATTGAAATTGAATCAATAAAGAGATAGAAGAGAGAATCTCAGGAGCCAAAAATTCCATAGAAAGCATTGACACAACTGTCACAGATAATATAAAAGAGAAAAAGCTACCAGTCCAAAACCTACATGAATTCCAGGACACAATGAGAAGATCAAACCTAAGGATAATAGGTATAGAAGAGAATGAAGACACCCAGCTCAAAGGACCAGTAAATATCTTCAACAAAATCATAGAAGAACACTTCTCTAAACTAAAGAAAGAGATGCCCATAAACATCCAAGAAGCCTACAGAACTCCAAATACATTGGACCAGAAAAGAAACTCCTCTTGTCACATAATAGTCAAATCACCAATGCACAAAACAAAGAAAGAATATTAAAAGCAGTAAGGGGAAAAGGTCAAGTAACATATAAAGGCAGACCTATCAGAATTACACCAGACTTCTCACCAGAGACTATGAAAGCTAGAAGATCCTGGGCAGATGCCATACAGACCCTAAGAAAACACAAATGCCAGCCCAGGTTACTGTATCCATCAAAACTCTCAATTAACATAGATGGAGAAACCAAGATATTCCATGACAAAACCAAATTTACACAATATCTTTCTACAAATCCAGTTCTGCAAATGATAATAAATAGTAAAGCCCAAAATAACGAGGCAAGCTACACCCTAGAACAAGCAAGAACCTAATCGTTTAGCAACAAAACAAAGAGAAGATAAGCACACAAACATAATCTCACCTCCAAATAAGAAGATAACTGGAAGCAACAATCTCTATTCCTTAATATCTCTCAACATCAATGGACTCAATTCTCCCATTGAAAAGACTCAGATTAACAAACCTGGGAAAGAGAATAACATTTGAAATGTAAATAAGAAATGCTCAATTTAATAAAGATGGAAAAAGACAAAAAATTATGAATTTTAATTTTATGTATATGTTTGTGTTTTTTGTTTTGTTTTTGCCTATAGGTAGGTTTGTGTACCTCAAGCATTTGGTGTCTGCATTGGTCATAACAAGACAATAGATCCTTTTCATCCTGAGAAAAGATGGCTTTTTTTTTTCAGATCAAAATCTCAAACTTTATTTCTGGGAAGTGGCTTACAAAGACAAGCAAGCAAGCAGGAAGGCCATGCAGAGCCCAAGACCAATTTCACGATGGTCACCATCACCCCAACTTCCCCCATTGTTCTTTTGATTCCTGTAACTCTAAACCATATATTGCAGGTTTACTGATGAAAACATCTAACTGGCTAGGTTTCTCAGAGTGTGTATGTGGACTTGACATTCCTGTAACATAATGACACAGAGGGTGTACAAGTGGGCTTGGCTCCCGGCATCGTTATCCAAAGTTTTCAGAGCCAAGGAATTCAAAGATATGAATTAGTGCATATAGCTTCTGCAAATTATTTCCTCAATTTGCTGTCAGCTTGCTGATAAACCTGAACACGATTTATATGAGCAAGTGAATAGCATAATATTTTTCTCCAGAGAATAGTTGAGGTTTTGGGCTTGAACAACAGAAAGTTATGGGGTATTTATGTAAAGAAAGATGATCTGAAATGTATGTTTACAGTCATCCTAGTAGCCACATAAATTCAACAGGTTTACAATATCAAACATGAAGTTTGACCTTTTTTCCTCGTGAGTTTGGTGCTATTATTTCATACGGAAAGAAAACATTTTTTCCTTTTGAGTCCCTCAGTGTTTTATCACACAGCATTACCTCATCTGGAGTTCCCACAGACTGCTGTCCTGTCTAGGGCACAGTGCACACAGATGGCATGTAAATGCTCCTTAGCTTAGTTTGACACAGATCCCTGCCTTCATAACTGTCTCTTAAAGAAAAGTAAATTGTTTGATGTGTGATTTGTATCTAAAACTTCACCAGAAACCTTTGTGAGAGATGGGACACTATTGGCTGTGTGCTGAAGCCTGCTATATTGGCTAGTAGGGCATAGTGGGTATCCACATCTTTGCATCCCCCAATCTCAAAACATGAGATAAACCACAAAGGAAGTTTTTACACCATGGAAATTTGCAAATTCTACCAACAAAGCGTTCAAAGACTTTCCCCTCAGGCCATTGATTGTTAAAGATATGTAATACATTTTTTCTCCATCTTTACTAAATTGGGTATTTCTTATTTATATTTCAATTGTTATTAACTATCCAGTTTCCAGGCAAACATCCCCCTACCCCCTCACCCTCCCCTTCTACATGGATGTTCCTCTCCCCATCCTCTTCCCATTACCGTACTCCCTGGAACAAACCCTTTCACTTGGGGTTCAGTCTTGGCAGAACCAACGGCTTCCCCTTCCAATGGTGCCCTTACAAGACTATTCATTGCAACCTATGCAGTTGGATCCCACGTTCAGTCCATGTATAATCTTTGGGTAGTGGCTTATTCCCTGGAAGCTCTGGTTGGTTGGCATTGTTGTTCATATGGGGTCTCAAGCCCCTTCAGCTCTTTCAGGCCTTTCTCTGATTCCTTCAACGGGTGTCCCTTTCCTAGTTCAGTGGTTTGCTACTGGCATTCGCTTATGTATTTGCCAAATTCTGGCTGTGTCTCTCAGAGGAGATCTAAATCCGGTTCCTGTCAGCTTGTACTTCTTTGCTTCATCCATTTTATCTAGTTTTGTGGCTGTATATGTTTGGGCCACATGTGGGGCAGACTCTAAATGGGTGTTTCTTCAGCATCTGTTCTAATCTTGGCCTCGCTATTCCCTCCCAAGGATATTCCTGTTCCCCTTTTTAAGATGGAGTAAGGCAATCACATTTTGGTCATCCTTCTTGAATTTCATGTGTTCTGTTCATATAAGGTAATTCAAGCATTTGGACTAATATCCACTTATCAATGAATGCATACCATTGATGTTTTTCTGTGATTGGGTTACCTCACTCAGGATGATATTTTCCAGTTCCATTCATTTGCTTATGAATTTCATAAAGTCATTGTTTTTGATAGCGGAGTAGTAGTCCAGTGTAGATGTACTACATTTTCTGCATCCATTCCCTTGTTGAAGGGCATCTGGGTTCTTTCCAGCTTCTGGCTATTATAAATAAGGCTGCTATTAACATAGTGGAGCATCTTTTGGGTATATGCCCAAAAGGGGTATAGCTGGGTCCTCAAGTAGTGTAACGTTCAATTTTCTGAGGAACCTCCAGACTGATTTCCAGAATGGTTGTACCAGTCTGCAATCCCACCAACAATGGAGGAGTGGTCCTCTTTCTACATATCCTCTCCATCATCCGCTGTTGCCAGAGTTTTTGATTTTAGCCATTCTGACTGGTGTGAGGTGGAATCTCAAGCTTGTTTTGATTTGCATTTCCCTTATTACTAAAGATGTTGAACATTTCTTTAGGTGCTTCTCAGCCATATGGCATTCCTCAGCTGTGAATGAAAAGATGGCTTTAAAATTACCACACAAGTATATGGAATTGATCCTGGAAGATGTAAGTGTTCTTACTTGCTGAGCCACATCTCCAACAATTGCCTTTGTTTGTTTGTTTGTTTGTTTTATCTTTTACTTCTATTTATTTTAATTTTTTCTTTAATACTATTTATTAATTTATTTATTTACATCTTACAGTATTTACTACATCCTAAATTTTCCCACTCTGAGTTATCCCCTTACAGAGTCCATCCACCATTCAACCTTCTCCTCTGAGAGTGTGGGGTATCTCTCTAATGTAGGAAATCAAATTTCTGCCAGACTAGACACATTCTTGCCCACTATGGAAAGACAAGGCAGCCCTGTTGGATAATGTGCCACCGTCTGGATACAGTTTTAGAGAGACCCTGACTGATAGTAAACAAAGCCAGCCAGTGGTTCCTCAGGGCTCACCAGCATCTACCTGTTTGACTCTGGATCCTGGCTACATAGAAAAATGCCTTCATTTCTGCATGCTCTTCTGACTGTGACTCTGGGTTTCAAAATTAAGCAATCTGCTAATTCGCTGTTATCTGTCTGTGGCATGGTTCTTTAGTGCTATTTAGAGATGCCTGAATTATAGTACATAATAATAACGTCTAGTAGACTATTGTAACTTTGATGTAACAAAGAACTGTTACCTTTAAGCCACCAAACAAACTGTATAGTAGAAATGGCAATTTTTCTTAGAATGATACTAGAAGTTTGCTATAGTGCCTGCTAGTGTTATATGAAAAGTATCTCAACAGAGAATGTGGGCCTAAATGGGGAGAGTACTAATGGACCAATAGTAAAATATACTATTTGATCCTTGGAAAATTAAGACATGTATGAGGGAGGATCCAATATAAAACTACTGTACTCCAGCTTTCTTGCATAGAATAAATTCCAGAGAACATAGAAAAACATTAGACTAGTTACTTCAACCATAGCCAATGCAACCATTTCAGTAACCTAAAATTAATAGGCAAATAAAAATATTGCAATCATATTTAATTTCCTGAATACATTTAAAAGTAAAATTTCAGTGAATGGATGTTGTACATATTTCCTAAAATTATTATGTGTTGTCATTGGAAGGTTTACTGAGTGTATATCAATATCACCAGATCTATTTTATTAAGCAAATAATGTATAAGTGGCCTTTATATAGTGCAGGGGATGTAATCTTTGGGAAAGTTAATACAGTCTTATTTGAAGCTCTTGTTCTGAATCTTCTCTTTCACCAGATATTTACTTGTTATTATCTCCATCAACATTAACCGGTGGTGATTTTAGGTGAAGATAAACACCAGAGCAAGCAAAGTCTTACTTAGTAATAATATACATACACAATGAAGTTTTCTATATTAAAGTAAAGCTTCAATTTTTGTACCCTAAGCTTCTGTGTATGTTTGGGTAACTGAGAACATGTTACTGTGTTCTTCTGTTGAAAGGGATAGTAATGTATATATATATACTAAATATACAGTCACATAATAACTATAAAAATGGATGAAATTAATTTTAAGTTAATAGAAGTGAAATTTAGGAATAGTTACAGAGAGTAAAGAGAAGCATGAAAATTAATATATTATTGTATGAAAGATAAAATAAAATATTACTTATGGTATTCTAGAGAGATTGAGTTCCCATATAGTTAAGGATTGCCAATTACAAACATCATTGTTAAAATCATAATTAATAAATAATTGTTAAAGGTAGAGGTGTATCTATATATGTCATATATAAAAATTATTAAATAATAGCAACTGAAAGTCAACTGTTAAGTGGATATAAGTAATTGTAGCTTGTATTAAGACTACTGGTGATGGTGTGATCTCTATCTTGAGAACCAGGTGGTAGAAGGAGGTCACTGATTCCATAACATTAACTCTAAATTTCACAGGCAGATAAACCAAAATACAGAAGTAAAAAAGGTGAAGGAATGTAGGAATGAATACAGGGGGAAAGAGGAGAGAGAGAAGGAGAGATTATGGTAAAGGTATATAAGAAGGGTGACATATAAGTGATTAACATGACCCGGGAAACTGCTTTCTAAAGAACATAGGAATTGTTTCAAAAAAAGTAGTTCCTTGAAATATTTTTCCAATACTGGAAACATAAATGATTTTTCCTGATATGCAAATTCAGACTACTCATTCTACCAGAATTAACACTTTCTATAATTTTAACTACTTTTCTGGTTCTCTCTAATTAGCTGGGTATGATAAAACAAATCACATATAAATTCAGGCTATGATGAGTGAATAAACTCCACAGCAAGATATTACTAAGGATACTGGATGATACTAGCATGTTCTATTTAGAATATTTAATTGACCAGGTAGTAGCTTTTAGTTCACACTGTAACCTCACTTACATGTTTACAATAGATCCTTTTTGGGAATCTCAGAGTTCACACAACCTCTGAGAAATAATCTTATGAGAGGCAGTTAGCAGAGCACGTTAAATTCTACCTTCCAGTTAATGCCAATATTATGTGTAAGTAGACAACATTCAGCACCTGGTCCTGAGCTCCCCATATACTAATATTTATTAATATCTTCTGTCTTTCACTACACCCAAACACTCTGAGCCATGACATGATTTTCTTCCATTCATATTACATGACATATTTTTAGTATTTTCTATAATAGTCTGCTTTCTCTGATGTAATAATCACTGTGACAAAAACCAACCTGAAGATTGATACATTTATTTTCCAAACAACTCTATTGCTTTTCAAAAGGGACAGTCATGTCAGAAAAGTATCACAGACACCTATGAGCAGGAATTAGAAAATGGGCAGTAGGTAATAATGCTGCTTAGTGGCTTGCTGACAGTGGATCAACAATTTTAAATATTATTCAGGTACACTCATCCTGGAGGAAGACTGTCAATAGTAGGCTTAATCCTCTTTTTAATCAAAAAACAGAGCATACAGGCTGATCAATGCATCAAATTGAAGATGCAGACATAAATCAACAGATATACAGTAGCCTACTATTTAATAAAATACCTATATTTACATGCTACATGAGGGACTTGGTGGGAGGATGGGATGGGATAAATCTGTGAGTTATGCCAGATCCAGAAAGAATATATATATATATATATATATATATATATATATATATATATATTCACTTATATGTGGATATTATCTGTACAGTCAAGCATATTTACTATACCACCAAGAGAAACACATATGATAATTATAGTTAAGTGACTAGACACTAAAGAGAGATTATGTTAGAGAACGGAAAGAAAAATATTATATAGTTATGAATATATAAGGAACCTGTGAATCGCAGAATAAATTGGAATGGTGAGGGGGAAGGAAGATAATTGAAGGATTAAATAGAGAGCTAAAATTAAGGGGCATTTCAGGAGTAGTATAGAACCCTAATTCAGTATAATCACCTGCACTTACATATATATATGAAAGTATTCCAAATGATCCAAATGGTCTCAAAAGGTCATCTCTAGTAACCGAATGAAGCTTTCAGTCCTGGTACTTGGTTTCATTTTATTGAGTGTTTGCTTAAAGATAAAATAGGTAAAATACTTCTCAAAAGATCAGGAAGAAGGGAAGAAGTACATAACAAAATAAAATCAACTTCCTAAATCACATGATATACATATTTTGTTTTTGCTTTTAGGAATATTATACACACAGGCTAACATCAATATATGTATATGCGTGTACATATATATATATATATATATATATGTGTGTGTGTGTGTGTGTGTGTGTGTGTGTGTGCATGCCTGTGTGTGTCTGTGTCTGTGTGTTTGCATCTGTGTGTATCTCTGTGTGTGTGTGTTTGTGTGTGTGTTTGTGCTTGTAATGACTATTAAAGGAAATTGTGCAATTAAACTCATATGTAAAAAAATGAGTTGAACAGAAAATAGATCATCAATGAAACTAAATATATAATTTAAAACTGATTTTTTTCAATTTCCTAAGGATACAGGTGCTAGAGGATCGAAAAGAGACAGTCAGCTATAATATGTAACTGAGAAATTCAATTATAGAAAACAAAGGATCTCGGTGATTGCTTGGCCACTACAGTAATTTTGGAAACAGAACTTTCTGTACCAATGCTCTAGAGTCTGAAATATTTTATTCAAGGTTAACAAAAGAATACAGGGGTAGATATATCGAGAGATGAATCATCTCTTCATACATAAAGTTTCCTGAAAAGAATAGGTTGCTTTGTTGAGTAATTGGCTAATGTGAAACTCTATTACCTGACTGAAACACCACAAACCATACACAAATCTATCTTTAAATCTGAATTACCTGATGTTAAGCTAAAATTAATGAAGAAACTATATATTCATATTATTGAATGGGAAAAACCAGTCTGTTGTCCAAACAGAAGTTTTCCCATTATAGACTGCACATGAAGGTATGCTGCATGTTATTTGAGTAGGGAAAAATAACAAGATCAAAAGCTACAAACTGGCACAAATATGATGGGCTACATGTATTGGATATATGCTTTCCTCCGTGGAAGGAAAGCTCTACTGGACACTACAACAGTAATTAAGAACCATAGATTAGATAGGTCATAGGCTAAAAACACACTTCTATCATTATGTAAAGGCAACATCAAAATAAAATGACTCTTGATGACAAAACACTACACCCATATATCAGTGATTCCTTAAACCATATCAAAGATGCTTCTTGCACTACATGTGAAATAATAGAAGGATATTGAGTGGGGTATGTGTACTGAGAGAGAGCCCTCGGAGTACTAAATCCTTACTGGAATCCCTTTGGCAAATGTCTCCCTTCAAGTTTCATGGATTTGTGTGGGAATAGAGGAAGAAAGATTATAAAGGTTCTGAGGTGGTGGATAACTCCAAGGAACCAATGTTTTCTTTATACAACATTAGAGGTACATGTAGGCAATCACAGAGACTGGGGCAGCACATATAAGATTTGCATAGGTTCAAACCAAACTACTTTTGAGAGGAGAAAGCCACAAGTATGCACCAAATATTTAAAAAAAAGTTTCACTATACACACAAATTTTATTAATTGGTTATATTAAAGAAAACAGAAAATATTCTCAGATTCAAACTTGATCTAAAATAAAGCACTGAGAAAAATATGTAGAAAAGTGAATATGTTAAAACTAATAACAAAAATTCTCACACATCATTTTATCTGCAAAGGGCCAGTTTTCAAGATTGAAGGAAAAAAATGTTGTGAATTCCTTTCACATTTCTATTTAATATGTGTTCTAAGTCTACTGTCAGGTGTACTAGCTGAGGTAATAATAAAAGAAATCCTTTACTTAATGTAGGCCTTAATTAATGATACATATATCGTAGTACACCTTTGTGAAAATGATACAACCTCATAAATATAAAAATCCTAAGAAACTCACAAACCTCTTTTTACAATATAAGGCTTTCTTGATACTGCTTTGATGCATATAATCAAAGTATATATTAAGACGTATTTCTACACAAAAGGTATCACAACTATTAACTTAAAATGAAAATATGCTAAAAGAATTATCTGTCAAACTTGGTGATATCTTGTATTTACAACTTAGGATAGTCTGAAACAGAAGGTTCATATGAGAGTTTGAGATGAAGACCTCCCTGTTCAACACAGAGACATTCAGTGACAGCTGAAGAAATTTCAATAAAAATTTAACTTAATATAATGTAAATACTCATAGACTACTGGTAAGTAACAATTATTAAACCATGCCTGGGAATACATTCATGCTGTTTGCCTTTTCTGGAAGATTCACAAGGAAGAGTCTGTTTGGCCTATATAGGATGTAATGTCATGTCAGATCAGAAAGAGAAAGGGTACATAATGTCCATGCTAGAAAACAATAGTTAGGGGGTTATTTATGGAACCATGGGTAAGTGTGTATTACACAATGGCAGCTAGATTATCTAAAAGCCTACAGCAATATGGGAGAAATCACCTGAGAACTGCAGACTTATACCTCCTTAACCATTTTTAAGACAGCTAACTCATCTAATTCTTTATGGCTACTTAATGATTTACTTTTTTCATAAATTTTGAAAAATTAAAATATCTAGGCCTACAAATACAGTGAACACCAAATGCAACTTTAGCAAAGTTACTGCTATCTAATATATTCTGCTATGAAAGACCCTCTGCAACTTGTGATATGGAAAGTAAAAGGTTCTGATAGAAAGATTTTATGCAAATATTTGCTGGAGCATTTAAACATAGTTACGTTGAGACTACTGTCTAGGTAATAGACCATCAACACTGATGAAACAATAAAGGATCATTAATGGAACACAATATTATTGTACGTCATATAAAATTTCCCAAAAAAAGTACAAAATGTCAGCTATTTTCTTGTCAATATATATCATTAAATTAAGAAATTTGAATTACTCCTATCAAGTGGTATCAGTATAAAAATTATGAATAAAATTGTGAACTTTTGCAATCTGGCAATGTGTGGGTATCCATTACAATATCAGTTTAATAGTGACACATGAAGAACAGTACAGGAATCCCCTACTATTTCCAGACCTTTGGCTCCTGCAAATTCCCTGAAGATATCCACTCAGCTGTTTAGGTTTTTCAACATTTGCCTTGTGATAAGCACCTAAAAATGTATGAAATATAAGATTTGAGTCATTTCTCTTAACAATACACTCCATGAATAAATTTATATAAATCTGCTTCTTTGTTACAGTGTAAACTCCTAGAATTTGTTATTCCTTAAAACCCATGTTTAATCCAGTGGGTAAGCACCCTTAAAAAAGCTCTACTATGCAGCCAGTAGAGAAACTGTCTCTGTGTCCTCGATGGCTTTATTAATGTTCCATAAAGTTCTAAGCAACAGCAACTTGAGAAATATAAACTAAAGTTTCAAATTTATCATGCATGAGAAGAAAACGTTCAATTCAAGACGTGCACCTGGGGGCAGGAACTGAAGTAGAAACCATGGTACCTTTCCTATAGTTTACTTTATTCTAAAACCTATAATGATATCCTCAAGGGGATCACCTTACTCACTGCTGGCCCTCCCATATTTATGATCAAACCAAAATTCAACAGTCATTTACAGAGGATGATCAGATAAAGGCTATTCATTAATTTAGGACACATCTACTATATTCCCCCATTTTAATGAAGTTGATAATACCAAAGCAACCTTCCCTCCCAATACATTCAATTTTTAGGGTCATTCCCTTCTACCTGCTCTCCTTTTCCACCGTCTTCTCTGCTGTATCTCATACATTTCCCTTCTCACATCTACACACACAGAGACAAACACACACACACACACACACACACACACACACACACACACACTTCCACCCATTTAACCTTACCAAACTGAGTTTCAACTGTAGCAGGGACTTCATAAATGTCTATAATACCAAGTTTCCATTATAGCAAGGACAGCATATGTCTACTTTTCACAATATCTCCAATTCCAGCTAAGTCTAACCACTGGCATGCATATTATGAAGTGTTTTCTAATATGTCTTTTAAAACATTGTTCTCATAAAACCAGAGTGGGATTAATTATTCTAAGAGACTCAGCTATAGTTAATTGACAGGAGACCATATCAGTATCCTTTATCAGCTGCTTGTATCTAATCTACTACTCCATAACTCTGTCATTTTGCTGGATACATAGTTCTTTTGTCTCTAAGTCATAGTAAATAGTCTCCTGCTTTGGTGAGATATTCTGCTTCAATATTAACCAACATTCGGATCCAGTGCTCTTCCTCTTTTAGTCCTTCCATTGATTGTAAAACCATTGGGAAAATAAAATAGACAACAATGAGACAAAGGACAAAATATTTTACAATAGAAATATGAGACAGTATCTCAAAGACCTGTGAATGCATTATGACCTCCACATAGCAGGGGACTATCTCAAAATTGTCTCTCCTTAGATAAGCAAATTCCTCATAGGTCTCTGAGATCTGGATTTGTTTTCTTGCAGGAACAATAATAAAATTAAAAATTGACAAAATTAAAATTAAGAGTATATATAGGACACATTAAATAAAGCTAAGTTTCAACAAATCCTTTGAATAGGGAGGCAACAAGAGATTAAATGAAGCATACATGGGGAAATTATTAGTCTTAGAAATTGTGGCATTTTGGTGATTCACTTCTCTTATGAAGGCAATGCTTTCATCAAGCATAAAGTAATAAAATAGTTTTATATTTTTAAGTGCATGTAAATATCAAATAGCAAAAAAGGTAATGCTATATTTTTTCTGTACCTATTTTTGTATATATCATAGACATAATAAAATCCATAATGTTTTTGTCTGTTGAATGGTATATTTTCTGTTTGATGACAATTATTGAAGTGTGAAAGCAGTTCAGAGAAAATAGGGTTTCAGTGGACTTATTTTTTATTTTATATTTTATCCCTCTTCTCACTTTCTCCTCCACTAAATTCATATCCCTTTCCTCCTCCCTCAACCACCCTCTCCTACATGAGTGCTCTAGCATTCCCATATGCTAGTTCATAGAGCCACAAAAGGACAAAGTGTCAGATAAGTCAATCTTCTGCTACATATGGAAATGGAGCCGTGGGTCCATCCATATGTATAATTTGGTTGGTGGTTTAGTCCTTGGGAAACTTGGAAGGGACTGGTTGTTTGATATTGTTGTTCTTCCTATGGGATTGCAAACCTCTTGGCTCCTTCAGTCCTTCCCCTAATTCCTCCATTGAGGCCCTGTGCTTAGCATCTGCATCTGTGTCGGTAAGGCTCAGGCAGAACCTTTCAGGAGACATCTATATCAGGCTCCTGTCAGCAAGCAATTCTTAACATCAGCAATAGTGTCTAGGTTTGGTGTCTGCAGATGGAGTGGTCCCTAGGTGGGGCAGCCTCTGGATGGCCTTTCCTTCCATCTCTGCTCCATTCTTTTCCCCTGCATTTCCTTTTGACAGGAGCAATTCTGGACTATTATGTTTGAGATTGATCAGTGGCCATATCCCTTATCCAGGAGAAGAGGACAGGGCTGAAATCAGGATGTCAACTGAATGAAAAATAAATTATTTAAAAAAAAGGAAAGAAATGTTCCCTCATATAGTGATTAGTACATTTAAACAGTTTTAAGATGATCAAGGTAACAATGTGAATGACTTCATTAATTCTCGCTATTTATGATGGGTTGAGAACTATTTAAATATTAGTTTAACAGTTATATAGGGAGAAAATAACATTCAGTCAACACTGTTCTCAGTTTACTTATGGTACTATCCCTCTCTATTTGAATACTTGGCAAACGGAGTAGGTTTTTGTTTCCTGGCAAAAATGGAACAAATGGTTTTCATTATTTCATATTTGCCAATCATGTACTTATATTTTGATTTGTGCATCAAATATATATTCAGGTATAGTTAAGTCTGTGAAGGGTGAACGTATATTGCCATATCATGTGGTAATAATTTAAATTACTCTAATGTTTTTATCTCTGAATTATTGGATACAGCTTCTGTGATATTTCACAGATAGTTTATCAGGTAGCTTTAAACCAAATTTTCTCAGTAAACCTTATTTGTAGACTGCATAGCACAGGATCACTTTTGCCAATGGTATCACATCATGACAAGTATATGTCATACGTTTCTCTTAATTCTGTGAAAGTGTAATTCACTGATTCTTTGTAACTAACAGATTATTATTCCTGGTGATAATGCGTAGCTCTTTTCTGAGAGTCCACTTTGCTATAATTTTGTGAGATGTACATAGGATTATATTCATGTTATACAGTTTAACAATATACCGAATAAAGTAAAAAGAGTTATATTTTCCATGTTAAATATATGACATGGAAATATGTGTTTTATATGACGAAATAAAGTGTTCATATTGTTTTCGTCTGATGATTTTTATAGAGTTAAAAACAACCTCCAAACACTTCCTTTCCTATGACTTTAGTAATGTGTATGGAAAATACAATATCTATATGTAATGCCACAAAGTGAATAGCATTAGTAAATAATTAGTACATTCTACATAATAAAATTACTTAGTTGACTCTACAGATTACGGTACAGTAGAAACGTCTTATATCTTTAAAGAATGTATAGACTGAGAACTCACCAATGCATAAAGTTGACTTCTCTTCCCTATTGCGGAGATTGGTAATCACAATAGTAACATTTTGATCATAATTGCCTTTGCAGTCCCACTACATTTTAAAGATATAATAGCGTCCTGAACTTTTTAAGCTTTGTTTAAATCTTGTGTTCATTAAATTAGCATGTTCTTTGTGTATTTTTCTATGATGCACTGTGTTACAAATGTGCAAACTAATAACACAACACAGCAGTTTGCAATCATAACACTATTCCTTTCCATCTTTACAGATATGTGGTCCTAGAACCTAGCGTATTCGTTACTGCTGTAGTATGGTGATGCAGCACATGATGACACCACAATAACAATGAACCTTTCTTCACGGATGACTATGTTTCACTGAGTAAATTAAGTGACTTTCCAAGCTTTTCTAGCATTGTCCCTAGACATAGCACATAGGCTCCCCAGAAGGATGCAGTGAGTATGAACAGACTGAAACAATGATGAGCATGTGTACATCTGCAGAATTTTGTTTTCCAGCTCATGTACAGACTCTACTTTCAATAACCCTCATAGTTCCCTAAAAAGGACAGATTGATCCTTGTGTCCTTATGTCTTTACTCATGAAATCCAATCCCCTTGCCTGTTTACAACACATTGTAAATCAATAATTTATGAAAATCATGCAGTGTAAATGGTCTCTTTGTATTGTTTTTGATAAAATGGCCACAAACTCATTTTAACTTTACTTGACTTTTTATAGTTGAAATTTGCAGGGTTTTAACAGTAAAATATATTTTATCAAGGTTCATCCTTGCAAAATGTAATTGTATGATTTGAAACTAAACAAACACCTCAATGTTTATCTATTGGTTACAGATTAAAATTGAAGATAATAATTTACCTTATATATTAATGTGATGATGCTTCAAAATGCATGCACTTGTGTATTTGTCTGTGTGTGTGTTTGTATGTGTGTGTATGTGTTCACATAGCCACAAATATTTTGTGCATAAATATAATTAATGATACAATTATATCTGAAATTTAAAGAGAATACCTTGAAATACTTTTATCTAGACAGCAGCATCTACAGGATTAAAAAGTTCATTTCCAAGACTAGATAAATAATTGAATGTTTGGAAATCAAAATACTGAAGTTTGGCATTTATTTTCGTGGTCACTCTGTGTTCTTTTGTTTCTCATATTAATCTGATTTTGATGTCAGCCTCATGTAATCCCTCAGTTTCTCTTGGCAAATTTTAAAGTACAAGAGGCTGCATTCCAGGAGCCAAATATTACTTCCTATTTTTCGGTATGCCCTTCTAATTGTCCTTAATTTCTTCTCAGAGAAACACACCAGCGGGTGTTATGGGAGGTAGCAGTGACTGTTCTATTTAATTTGTGATTGGAGTGGGAAGAGTCTAATAGTTATTCATCCCGGAGAATAGGAAAGGAACCATTAAAGGATATATTTCTGGGTTATAGTCGGGCCTGTGAAAAAACAAACAGATATCTTCTATTGAGTTCTCTCAGAATTAGAGCACAGGCTTTTTTTCCTTCAATATTTCTCCAAGCATCTCATTTTATTGGAATTGATACACTTTTCATTATAAATCTTTTATATTGATAATACTAGAAAAATGAAGAGGTATTGAGTTTTATAGTATTTCTCTCCAAGCGTACCAGGGCATAGTACATCAAATATGTATGGGAACAATGTTATATGGATTTTACCAATAGTAATTTCTTTGTATTTGCCAGTGCAAATAAATGAAAAATACCTCGAAATACTTTTAGTGAAATAATTTAACAAGTGGTGGAACATTTGTACATTCAGTGTTGGATATGTATTGGTTTTGTTTTAATTTTTGGAAAAGGCCATTTTTTTTGTTAAGAGTGATGCAGTGATATACACCTTATATGACAGACATATCTAAGACTAACCTTGACACTAATAAATCTTCCTCCACCCATTTGCTATAACCCTTGATTAAAAACTGCTTACTTCCTCTCCTTAATATTTACAGGTCTTATTAGTTCAACCCATGAACTTTTGAACTAAGGTCTATGAAATATAATGTAAGAGGGACGGTAGATATTAATCACCAGTTCATGTTTCAAAAGTGAGTCGCTTATTGAACAAAATCATTGCATGAATTTCAAAACCATATTCACCTATATCGAATTTTCCTAGATGGCCTATATAAACTTTGTCACTTTCTAAAAATTCCTATAATGCTATGAGCACAATTAGCACAGAATTAACATTCTTTCACCTTTTTTCTTAGAAAACAGTGCTGAGCACAAATCTTGCTTCAGTTTCTCTGCTTCCACAGATTTCAGACTGGACAGTTCTTTCCCCATGTTCTATAACATAAAGAGCCAGTCGCTGAGAGATTATTTTTTGCTATGGTAAAGCTTTCCATAAATCCAGAAATTTGAGTGTTTAATTGTATTTTGATTATATTTACCTCTGCATATTAACTATAATTAAGATTGATATCTACATTGATATTCCTTTATGTTTATAAACTGGAGTATCCATATTTATCTAATTTTTCTAGGTCATTCCGTCCCCTACTAATATAAAACATCTCAATAGTAGAGTACTAAGATTCAAGATTTGGGAAACAAAGATGTGATTTTTATCATTTATCAAATTTGATCTGTGTTATACTTTTGTTTTTCTTCAATAAAAAAATCAGAAAATACCTGTTTATCCTTTCTCTGAAATTTCTGTGCTGTATTCCACTTTCCCACAATTACTAACATAGAAATAGTACTATCTCCCAGCTTTTTCTCCTTACCCAGAAAATGATCTCTTAGTACACACAGCAGTAGCCATAATGACTCTGTAGATTATCAGTGATACTTCTATATTAATATATATGACCCCCTGGACAGATGGTAAACATCCCTCAATAAGAAAAGGCAGTGCAAACTACAAGAAAAAAAAATACAGCTGTCCTGGGACTTTTCCTACAGATGACCAGTGTCTAACGTTATTGGCACATATCACAACCCAACAAACTTAGCATTAACATAAATTCTCTCTCAAAAGAATAGAGACAAAGAACAATATAAAAATGTTCTGTCCAAATTCAGCTCCATTCAACATTTCTTCAGCCATATGACACATTTCCTACCTCAAGGACAATATCAATTCTCTTCTCAGACTCATTTTCAAGTTTGTCATTACCTACGAATTACTGTAAGTGCTCCTAAAATTCCACCTTCTTTGTGTGAAATGTAAATGATGTCTAAATTCACGTTACAGCACCTGCAGGCAAGTATGTGGAGAAAGAGGAACACTCCTCTACAGGGAGTGGGATTATAAACTGGTACAACCACTCTGCAAATCAATCTGCCGGTTCCTCAGAAAATAGGAAATAGCTCAAACTGAAGACCCAGTTGTAGTGTTCCTGGGCATATACCCCAAAAGAGAGTCCATCATCCAAAAAGGAAACATGCTCCACTATGTTCATAGCAGCCTATTATTAAGGAGAATCTTGAAGCAACCTAGATGTTTCTTAGCCAAAGAATGGATCCAGAAAATGTAGCTCATTTATGCAATAAAATAGTATTCAGCTATTAAAAACAAGGACATGATGCATTTTGTTGGCAAATGGGTGGGGCTAAAAAATATCAATCTGAGAGAAGTAATCCAGACCCACAATTACAGGCATGGTATGCACTCCCTGGTAAATGTATATAAGCCAAAATGTCAGAATACCCATGATAAAACCCACCGACCAAGAATTAAGACCCAAGCAAGAATTCTTCAATCTCACTCAGAAGCTGGAAAAATGATCATGGGTTGCAGAGGAAGGGAGAGACTTGACTGGAAGAATATAGAGGGGGAGAAATGGGCCGGATTGGGTAGGGGTTGGGGAGACAGAAGAATGATTGGAAATATTCAGCTTGCAATGTTGGGATTTGGGAGAACCTCTAGAATGCCACAGAGACCTGGCATGTGAAAGGCTTCCAGGACTCAGTGGGGATTTCTTTTCAATAATGACCAACAATGGGAAAAATAGAAATTGAAGAAAAAACCACCAGTGTTATAGAGGCCCCAATAGAGGGATGCAGTCATTAACCTACCTTCAACATTTTTGAGCAAGAATTGTTTCTTCTAAAAAAAATTAAGGAAAAAATGGAGCAAAGACTGAAGAAAGAGCCATCCAGTGACTGGCCCAACTTGGGATTTATTCCATTGGCCGACAACAAACCCTGACACTATTAATGATGCCATGTTGTGCTTGCAGACAGGAGCCTAGCATGACTATCCTCTGTTAGGATGCACCAACAACATACTGAGCCAGACGCAGATATTTATGGTTAAGCATAGGACTGAGATTGGGGACCCCTATGGAAGAGTTAGGGGAAGGCTTGAAGGAAGTGAAGGGGATGACAACACCATAGAAATAACAACAACTTCAACTAAGCTGGATGTCTGGGAGCTCCCAGAGACTAAACCACCAACTAAAGAATATACATGGGCTGACCCATGACCCACCCCAGCACTTATGTTGCAAAGGACTGCATTGTCTGGCCACAGAGGAAGGGGATTCACCTAATCCTGTAGAAACTTGATGGCCCATGGAAGGGGAGGCCTGGGGGAGCACCTTCTTAGAGGCAAATGAATGTGAGAATGAGGTAAAGACTCTAAAAGGAGATGCAGGGGCAACAGTTTAAGTGTAAATAAATAAAAATAGTATTTTAAAAAGAAAATGAATTGGCTATTAACACCTGCTACTCTTATTATATTTTTGTACAGAAACATGAGGTGAAGTATTCGAGTTTTGATAAAGTAGTTCCTCAAACGATAGAAGTCACAGAGAGGGTGAAAATTCAAATAGGATACTTCTTCTAAAGTCATACTGGGATGACATATATACATTTGGGATAGATGTAATAAACTCAAGAACCATGTGGAACGAAGAATCCATGGCATATGTGCATATTGGTAAGGATACTGCTTAGTGTTACGATACTATGATTTCTTAATGCAGGAGAAGCCCAAGTTATAAAAATAAGACAAGAGATAAGACAAGAGATATGCTCACCAATGGTATCATGGGTAGAAACACACTGTGTGAAAAAGGAAGAAAGTGAGGTTAGACACTAGGTCTCATTCATTAACTTGGTGTAGCAAGAATTTAGAAGGAGAAACCCAAGTGCTCAGAACAAAGCAGTCTGATTTCAGTTCTCAATAAATTAACCTATTCCTGTTCTTTTCCCCCTGTAGACTGTGTGACTAGACCTAGATCTATTCATTTCTCTGTTGAATTTGTTGGACGCCTTAAAAATTATTTCTGATTCTAATGCCAATAACCTTTAAAAACCTAATATTTTCTGGCCTGTGTAAGAGCAACTATGAAAACATATACAATATGTTTTCGTTCGGATGCTTTTTTCCTCAAACTCATAATTTGTAAGCAAGCAAATAATGGATGGGTCAATCAATAATTTATATCATATACCTATATTGCCTTGTTAATTAAATGTGCATCTTTTCTTTGAACATCAATTGGAAAATGAAAAAGAGTATATCTTCACATAGCAGGGATGATTAGAAATCAAAGAGGCAGCATGGAGAAAAAAGAGTATTCCTTCTGAGAGATTTTAAAAATAGGAATAAGGAGATAATAGTCTGAAATGAGGATTGTCAGGGATAACTCCATCCTCTTGGCAGGGTCAAACTGAGTCCATGGAAACAACTTTCAGTTGATGTGTCTTGTTTGTCTGTAGATCATAAACTACACGTGAATATAAAGCAAGAAGATGTCTGTTATCTAAACTAAGGTACATAACTTTTAAAGGCATTACCTATAGTGCTGTAATTACCTATGTGCAACTGGATCACTCCTTTGATCCCATACCACTTTGATTTAGGGTGAAAATGTTTAGGCCTGACCCAAGGCTCTGATTCCAAGCCTTGAAACCTGATAACCCAGGTAATACCCAGTCCCCTGCATTTAAGTCCCCTGCATCACTCCACAATTGTGTCAATAAGAATGGACAATACTACAACCCACCATGTTTTGCATTCTTGTCTTTAAACAGGCTGTGTAATTTCTCTTCAGTGTCATAGTTCATCATCTGATTCTGTGCTGTTTCTCTGAATAATGCAGTGGCCTGTATCATCTTAAATATGTTTTAAAATGAACTTTCAAAGATATAGTTAGCTCCCTCCAGAGTCTTTGCTGTTGTTCCTGAGTGGACAAGTTTTGTTGCCTAACTGAGATAGAGATATTGCTTTGTGGGACTCTTGTGCCTGCTTGGGTTATTCTGATATTTTTGGACCCCAACATGTGGAGTGGTTGATATTGCTATAAGAAAAAGGTAATTTTAACGTTCAATGAAACCCTAGCTTTTCCAACAGCCCAGTCAGACTATGAGATTCTCTTTATTATTGGTCATTACTGGAAGCAGTTATCTACCACCTAGTCCTGAGCTACTGCAAATTCACTGAGCTTTGGAATTTTGGTCAAATCAGTATTAGAGTCAGAAGCCTGGGAAAACTGGTAAGTCTCCATTAGTCAAAGTAAATTTATGTTCCCTCAATACTGCAGAGAAAAGCCAGGATTTCATGTGTGCAGTAAAGCAGTCTACCACTGAGCCAAATAGTCACTACAGTTATTTTTCTTAACATCTTCTTGTCTTATCCCCTACTATCAGGTGAGCCTAGTAACATTGGCCAGGCTAGGAGAGGTATTTGCCTTTATAATGGGACAGACAAAGCCTACAACACAGAAGGATCACATGTATAAACAAGTAATCTAGGAAACACAGCTATTACCTGCCAAACAGACAAGCTGATTAGAACCTGCTTTTAACCCCTGCTCCTAAATCTTTTATGGTGCTACACGGGATAGCAAGTCACAGATATCCAACAGTGAAGTCGAATATCCCTTCTCTCTTAACCTTTACAGAGGTGGAATACAGAGGTAGAAACTCACAAGTGGTTTCACTGTACTCGTCCTTGTACTATCTCTCTGCTCACTCCGAAAAAGCCCTCAGGGCACTCATGATTGCATGACAGCCATAACTACATCCACATCTTTCTGCATAAATGTCACTAAAGAGTAGTAACATGAATATAAATTCTCTAATATTATGGATTTGAATTGCTAAAGATAGTAACTCATGGGGTGTTGGTCAATTAGATATTTGCTGAGGTCATTTCCTGGGAAGTCCAGATTACTAATCTTGGGGAAAACAAAATTAACAAGTCTTTTGGAGTGTTAGTAAAGGATAGAATTCCTATGAATCCTTAAATCGGCTGAGAGACCATTGGTGAGACGTTTCAATACTTCCTCTGGCCCACCCATATTCAATAGTATCCCTGTTCAGAGACTTCATGGTAGACCTTCTCTTAATTCTGCCTAGAAATATCTTCCAGGAAAAGCAATACTCAGTATCAGAATGTTAACATCTGAACATTTGACAATTTCAAGGTCTCTACCTACTCCACATACATCAAAGTGATTCAGGCACTGAACCCATGGGCTTTTAACACAGTGTTCAGCGCACATCAGAAATTAGATTCAAGCTTTGAGTTGTTCTGGTTAACCTTGTCCCTCATGTATATTAAAAATGGGCTTAGTGATTTCTTTATTGAAAGCTATTATATAACAAAGCCTTTGCGTAAGGCTGTGCTGAATAATAAAGATTTTGCTCTTTCCTGATTTTTTTCTTTTTTATTTCTATTTTTCTTATATCCATCTCTATATCTACCTCTATAGCAACATAGAGTAAACTTTACCAAAATTGGCTATCAATGTATCACTCTGTGATTCAAGTAAATATCTTCCTCTGATACTTCTATGTGTGTAATACTTGCAGATTTTTAATATTATATCTCAGTTGACCATCAGGTAAAATCCTAAATTCGTTTCCTCTCAAGTGGTCCATGGGAAGGGTAATACGGAGAGGATCAAACTGTATAGGACATACAAACATCCAAATAATGAATAATATATGAAATTGAAAAAGTTTGTGATTGCAAGGAACTACTTTAAGCAAACAATATAATTGCATAAGCATACCAGAAGTATCATAGAGATGTGATTGGGGAGAGGAGAATGGCCATGAAGAGATCTGGTCAGACAGTGGAGATTCACTGCAAAGATTGACAAGAAAATCTGGTAGACAATTTTGTTTTGAGGGGAATACAATATACTAATTTGATACCACAGACAATTGTGTAATACTTTGACTGACATCATAGAAGAATGGACAGCTGGAAATCAAGAACAAACTCTACTATTATCTGCCAAGGCATCGTGACAATGTAATCCCTACTGTACTACACCAATGGAACTCTGATCCTCTGAGACTCTTAAGGGCAGACAGATGACATAATATACATCTAATATTATATATCTTTCCCAAGAAGGCTTGGAAAGACAGGTAAGATAGTGGTCTGGAAATGTTAAAGGTTGGTCTCTCAGGCTACATGAGTGGGCCTTGTAAGAACTATCCTTCTGAGAGCAGTTCTTCATAGAGGGTCCTCCAAGGGAGTGTAGGAACAGAACACACCCGGTACCAGTCAAAAACTGACCAGCAAAGTTTATAATCCTCTTTGCAGGTGAGGAAGGACCCCAAGAGTGAAAAAAAGTCGAAAATTTTAAAGGAGAAAAGGTAGCTTCACTGGAAGAAATATATGATCTGGATAAGAAACAGGAGCCAGTAAGTCAGAGCAGGAGAGGAGGAATCTCAGCAAGTCCCTGCTTATGCTACATCTCCACTGTCTCAGTCTCCTGCAGGAGCAGTCTTCCTCTCTGGAGCAGGTTATAGTCAGGCTTTGGCCAGATCAGGTACCAGACGATTAGTGATTAGTGGACTCTAGCCAGAAGCCTAACAGGAAAAAACGCCCTCAGGCCGGAGGGTGGGGGTGATTTTACTACCCCCTTTGCTTCTGTTTAGAGGAGTGTGTACGTGCAAATACAGAATGGATTAAGAACCAATCAGGAGAGAGATTTCAAGTGTGAGAATACAAAGCAGAGCCTGCAGTAACCTTGGAGATCTCCATTAGAGCTGCTGATTCATTTATCTCTGCCTCCTCCCTCAGTGTTGCTGCAGAAGCAAGGAAAGTGAAAAAGGAAGTCAGGAAAAGGAAACAAAACAAAAAGCATAATTTACCCCAAGCTCTTGCTCCAATTAACAATACACAATACCGGAAAATGATGATGGCAGCTTATAATGCCAGGGGGTACTTAGGAATATAATGTGCCTATCTAGAAAAAAAAGAAACCTCTGTTTCTTTTGAACTGTTCTGATTATGACTGTAGGGTATGAAGTACAGCTGGCTGCTGTCTCTGTGATTGTACATTAGGTTTGAGTGCAGGTGTCTTTCTTCCATTTCTTCTTTCTTAGATGCAGATGACCATCAAAATTTTTTTATTTGGAATTGATATATGAAATTGTATATTGAAAAAGCACTCCATTTCCCTACACTGTATTTCATTTCCAATCACAGCTATTCCTATTGCATAAGAAGTTAATATGTGTTCTGTCTCTTTAATAAATCTGAGTTCATTTATGGTACTTCCCTGTACAAGGATATGGCACCATCTACTGGAAAATTTGTAGTCTCTCAAGTAAGGATCCCTGAGAAAAATCTGACTCTTTTCCTCCATCATCTTATTAAATACCAAAAGGCAGACTTATACTAGTGGGGATTCATGAGTTCTGCTTCTAGCATACTGGGATTTTGCCTGGATGTACATAATAGAGGAATTATGCATTCAGTCTTAGATGATGGAAATTCATGCTTGCTATTGAGTATACATTTTACCATATACTGAATCAATGTCAGTGTGCATTATTTTAAGATAATATTTAACCAAGGAATGGTTTTGAAAACATTCTAACATAGCTGGCCCTCAAAACTCAAAGATTTTTGTGTCTCTAGCTCATGACATGGAATTACATGCTACTATGTTTATGTCTGTTTTTTTAAATATAAATATTCTAGAAATAAATCTCATGTGTCTGCTTCACCATTGGACACCACCACCTGCTGGCTGATGTGGGACTCAGGACTTCCACCACTTGAGTTCCTGCTGCAGCTAGTGCACATGCAGACTCCTGCGTTAGCCACTGCCCTCTATGTTTCACCACGTGTTACCTGCTCTTACCACATGTGTCACTTAGACAAGCCCTCATCAACCACTCAGTCCCTCGTCCTCTGCTACCTGACTATAGTTACAATTCCTGCACAAATACCAGCACATTGGTATATCTATTTCAGTTGGCAAGGAGAACCCCAAATTCCCAAAATAGGCCTTGGCCATCCTTTCTCAGGTAAAGGGAACCCCCTTAGCTAAAATACGAGATAGGACTTCAATCATTGGGTGGAGATTCCCCTGAAAGCGGTTCCTAGCTTCCCTCCTACTCCAGACTCTTGCAGAGGATCATAAAATCCCAAGCCTGGGTAGGAATGCTTTCTGGTGGGTCTGGGACCTGTCGTTTATGGCCTGTAGGAGTCTAAGTGATGACTCAGAACCTGGCCTCAAGTAGTGCTACTGTTACCACCAGTAAATCCTCCTGGGATGCCAGTCAGGATTTCTCAGTAACTTTACCTAGTGAGCTATTCATTGTCTTCGAACATCCCTTCAAGATTTTGTTTTCTAGAGAATTTCAAAACTCTTAAACTAATGCCTCTCCTGAGGACATCAAAATACTAGAATAATCTAGTGTTCATTAGGTAATAGTTCAAAATGGCCGCATAATAGCATGGTAAATTCCTCAATTTTAGGATATTCACAATTACTGCTAGCAGTCTGGTAAATGGCAGGTTCCTTATGCCGAAACATTCATACACATTTGGTCTAACTCCTCTCTGTATTTCAGTACCTGTGGCATCCTACTGAGGTAACCTGTTCTCTGGGTACTGGCTGGTCAGTCCTGCATGGCTCCCCATCACTGTGATCCCCTGCATGCAGCTTTCTGCCAAGGAAAGCACCTTCTTCAAGCACGGGCTGGAGAGTGGTGACTAACTCGACCTCTACGTGCTTTCTTTATCTGAGAGCTTGACTATTCCATGATGTACATATGATCTCAGGGGAGTGTTCTGGAGCTTGGAGCTACCTGTGCTGACCTGGGAAGGGATCCTTTCACTGACTCTCATTCTAGGACCTTTTCCCTTTGGTGAGAATATTCCTGAATTTTTTTGAGACAGTTTCTCTTGGATGAAAATGCCAGGCTGGGCCTGGGTAAACTGCTTTCTGGCTCAAGAGCACCAGCTCTGAGTGTAGCCCCAACACTGTCTTATTCACAGGTCTATTAATAATAATATTAGTCTTATTCACAGGTCTATCGACCTTTGTTGCCCCGTGAAAAGCAGATGTGGCCCCATCCTTTGTGTCTCCCAGGGACTCTGTCTGTGAGACCTGCTTTCCCACACATGTGCAACCCATACACTTTGCACACTTGCTTCTGTGCTCTGCCTGCTGCAGACCCTGGTTCACAGCAGCAGGATAAGCAAGTCTGGTCCTGTCCCTTGCATCTGATAAGGATTCTTCTTGCTAAGACCTTGTGCAAGCGAGCTCTCTGTCTCTCAGGGCCTTTGCTCCTGTGCTCAGCCTGCCACAGCCTCAAGAAAAACAGCTTTCACATTGTCTTTTCCAGCATGCTCACACTGCCACCCAGTTGGATCTGAGGTAGTACCTGCCCATGATCCCCAAAGGAGTTATATTTCCATAGGTAGATTCATAAACTCTCTCCTGGCCAGTCTTTACAGGACAGTCTTAAAACCAGTGAACTTTTAAAAACTGCAAGAGGTCATCTAGGAAAAACAGGAAAACCCATCCCATTTTTTAGAATAACTTACAAAGGCTTTATTACAATAAACATATTTCGAACCTGACAACTCATAAGGTAAGCAAATTCTGATAACCTTTCTTCTCCCAGAGCTACCCCAACATAAGAGACAAACATAAAAAAGCTAGAGAGGGGGCATCTAACTCTACAGAAGTTTTTATGTTGGTCTTTTTGGGGTACCATGGTAGAGATGAAAAGGCTTGATTACTAATATCATATGCTGGGAAAATCTGTGTGACCAGCCTCAGCTATTGCTGTGGGACTCCTGGTCTTCTAAGACTAAGAGACCACCAGGCTTCTGCTACAGACGTGGGAATCAAAGTAACTGGGCAAAGCTTGCCCTTACTTCTGCAAGCCAAGGTGCTATGTTTTAGGGGCCATCAAGGTGGGCATTGGACTGACAAGTACCCTCATGTTCTGCAGGATAGGGGGATATCACGTGCAAATAAACCTCCAGTGGATTTCCTAGGTTTGGCTATGGATGACTGAAGGAACCTGAGTTCACTGGACCTGACCACTGTCATCAACAGCAAGGAGCCCTGGGTAACGATCATGGTATGTGGTTGTTCTACCTCCTTCCTTTTGGACACAGTGGCCATTTACTCTTTCCTAATGGAGTTTTGTAGATCCATGTCTCTCTCATGTTCCCCCATTGTCCGGGTAGGAGGCAACTTTACTTTCCTCACCAAACCCCACTGGTTAGTTACATTTTCAGGAATATACCTCTTACCCATTCCTGTTTGGTACTGCCAACATGCCTTGTCTCCTTATTGAGAAGGGATCTTCTAGCTAAGTTGGGAGTCTTTATTTCCTTTGTTCCACACATTTGCCTAAACCCAAGCTTGTCAGCAGCTCCTTTGCTCCTTAAAGTCAGCCAACCTACTAACATGAACATGTTGCTTCCTTTACCAGCTTCTCAAGTTGACCTCCAAATCTCAGGTGATCCGGAAACCCTTTGTTGTTAAACAGTCTTTCCAAATAGGACTTGGAAATGGCTTTCTCTTTCTTTTTTTCATGGCTAATTGTTTTAAGACATCCAGGACATGTTCTATAGGACAAATTGTTCCTTTTTCTCCACAAAAAGCTTATCTCAAAGACTATTCATGTTGTTAACTTATATTATCTCTTTTGTAAAGTTATAAGCTACAGGAAACCCACTCAGATCTATCTCTCATATACCAAATAAGTACATCTTCCTCAAGTTCCCATATACAACCTATTCTAAAGTTGGGATTCTTCTGGGTTTCAAATGTACATCTATGAAAAAAATTCTTTTCTTCCAAACATACTTAATCATACTCTACACCTATTATAAATATATATGTGTTTTCCAGCATCTCATCATATCCAGGTGTTTACTACATCCAGGATATCTCTACAGAAGCCACCTCCAGATGTTCCAATCTTCTTTCACAGACACAGACATCCCTATTGATCCTGTTCCTTCTGACTTAACCTCAGATCATTCCACAGATGCTTGCCAACAAGGAAACAGCCAACTCTTAAGATTGGACAAACATCCCATACCCATTCTTCTAGCAGAAAATAGAGATCACAACTATCTTATTCCTGCTCCACCATTGTCTTTCTAATTTTCTTTAAAAAAAAAAAAACAAAGCAGGGAATGTTGGTTTTCTTTCTAAGCTCCATCCCCCAGCTACCTAGCAGCAGCCATATATGTTCCACCCAGAGTTGCCTGGCAACATCCAGCTGTCCCTGGCTATAAATGGGGTTGTTTACCACTCCTCTCCTCTTTCTTGATCTCTTGCTCTTGCTATTGACTCTTCCATGCTCATGTGCTTCTCTTTGTCCCAGTTCTTTCTCTCCCCATCTTCCCCCTCCCTCCACAATCTCTTACTTGTACCCTCTTTTACTATCCTTGTCTCATCAAACCTCTACACGTGGAACCATGTTGGTCTGGTGTGTTCTGTCTGTAAGTGGGCCAAGATTTTACCTCCCAATACACATTGCTGTCCATGCTATGGGACAATATATTATTCTTCCTTCCTAGTTCCGATTCTGTCATTTGTACTCTACCAGTTTAACTTATTTCTAGATACTGATGGAAATTTTATGAAACAGGCAAGTGACTGTGCTGTTTCCCTTTGATCCACATATAATGGCAAGAGAAACACTGTGTATTCTCCTGCATATTCCATGTCAGACTTATTCAAAATCCTCACATATTTTAATTGTATTTTCCTATAAATTCTATTTAAGTATATTTTATAATTTTCTGGTCTTTAAGACTGTTTGCTAGGTCACTCATACTGTTATCTTTCTACTCCAGACCACCATGTTATATTAAACATTACCAAAAAAAAGTACTTCAAAATTCAATGTAAACTTGATAATTTTACCTATCTTATCAAGTCTTAAATTTTGTCAAATCTGAGTTCTTACAAGAGTACTAGTGGATTAGTGCTCAAAGAAAATATCACATTTTCATTAGATTTTGGTGATTAATGCAGACCTATATTATGGCAAGGAAGAAAATTGGTATGTGCCCTATGCAGCAAATCTAGCTATTACACATGGCTTTTGAGATGAGAAGTCCTTAAAGAAACTCTTCTACTGCTAATTTTCCTGATACAACATAATATTAAATATGTTTTAAATATCTAGCCTTATACGCACAAACAAGCCTCATTACTGACCTTAGCAAAATCTTCAGTTTGAATCACAAATACCATTACAGTATTGCATAACTTGTAGAGTTTCAAGGACCAACTAATAGTGCTGTTTCTAACCCGATTCATGAATTCTGAAAACTCACGATTATTTCAAGATTGTGATAGCAGTTCAGAAAACGCATATATAGATTATAAGACCCAGAGTTAAAAGGATATCTGATATTATAAGAAAGCTACAAAATACATATTAGCTAAAAAAAGTACAGAATATCCATGATACAATCCATGTAACTCAAAAAGTTTAACAAAAGAACCCAAGTGAAGATGCCTCAATTCCACGTGAGAGGTAGAAGAAAGCAATCCCAGGACAGGGAGGGTGGGACCTTGGTGGGAAAGAGGAAAGGGAGGGGAAGAGGGGAACATGATCAGGTACTGGGTGGGGAGAACAGGACTGAAGTCCTGAATTCCACCAGAAAGAATGGAAACAGGCAAAGTCAGGAGGTTGGGTGGTGGTCCTAGAATACCAAAAATCTGGGAGGTGAGAGACTCTAAGGACTCTAAGCGAGCCACCTTAGGTAAAATATCCTACAATTGGGAAACAGAACTAGTAGATCCCACCTCCAGTAGAAATACTGGGCCTCGTGGGAAGGATGGGGTTGCCATCCTACAGTCAAAACTCTGATCCAGAATTGTTCCTCTCTGAAAATACTTCAGGAACAAAATGGAGGAAAGCTTTAGGAAAAGGGGGTCCAGCAACAGGCCCAAATTAGGACTCAGGTCAAAGAGAGGCCTCAAGGCCTGACATTATATCTGAGGATATGATATGCTCACAAAAATGAGCCTATCATGACAGTGCTCCCAAAGACACAACAAGAAGCTGAAAGAGTCAAAAGCAAATGTTTAGACCCAACAAATGGACAGAGGCTGCTGAAGCCTGTGGTTAAATTAGGGAAAAGCTGGAAGAAGCTGATTTTTTAAAATCAATTGTCTATAAATCAGTTTTCTAAAACTGATGGAAAAATTTCTCAAGAGCTCACATTTAGCTGAAAATCTAATGTCAAATGATATATGCTAAAAGAGAGTGAATTCTTCTTTTTTCAAGGATATGATATCTGAAAGGCTATTCATTGCGAATAAATCTGCATTATACAAAGCTATGATTGCCACATATTTTACACAGCTTGAAGTTGTTTTGTGTACATTTATATCTTTAAGACATATAGTTATTAGTAAGAAGGATAAATCTTTTTGATAATGAATGGAAAAGAAATATAATGGGCAGATGTTAGGAGAAGGAAATGTGGAAATAAAGTGCAGAGTATTCTTGTATGAAACTCAAACATAAATCAAAGAAGCACCTCCTCTGTCTCTCTCTGTCTCTGTCTCTCTGTCTCTATCTCTGTCTCTCTGTCTCTGTCTCTCTCTCTTTCTCTTTGTGTTTGTGTGTGTGTGTGTTTGTGTGTGTGTGTGTGTGTGTGTGTAAATTAATGGAAACGCCCTATATTTGGAGAGATGTAGTTACACAAATATGCATCATATAACATGAAGTGAAATCTCCAGTGAAAGCAACTAATTGTTTTGATGAATTGTTGACCAAATGGGTTTCATCATTTGCCAAGCAAGCACCACCCAGCATTGTCAAAGCTATGGTTAATCTCCACATTGTAAGTCTCTATTGTATAAGATACTACTGACTTTATCATGAAAAAGAAGTACCAGATTTGAAGCTTCACTGCTACTGACTACATTTAATATGGATGAAAGGTAAGCTGCATGTTACTAGAGGAGAAAACAAATCAATATCACCTACAAAATCATCAATATGCACTAGTAATAAGTATTCAAGATACATTGTTGTCATACTTACTTGTTATCAGAGAAATATGTTGATCAAGTAGACCCTGACACCAGTGAATTAAAAAAACAAAACAAAACAAAAAAAAAAAAAAAAAAAACCAAAGGTTGAAGAGATGGCTCAGATTAAAACTACTCTTGCAAAAAAAACCACATAGTGGCTTAAAACCATCTGTAATAGGGGCTGATGCCCTCTTCTGGTGTGTCTGAAGACAGCTCAGGTATACTCACATATAATAAATAAATGTTTATAAAAAAAAATTTGCAATCAGTGGTAGCTCTTGCCTATGCAAGTGCAAGGCACTCCCCCCTGGAAAAAAAAAAAGAAAAAAAAATCCTGGAACATATTTAAGAACCAATAAGCACCTATCAATGGAACAGATAACCATGATTATCAATGATAATGATATCTGACAATGTAGCATAAAAAACCTAGAATTCTCCATGCTAATTCGGGATCAGAATAGGCCCAAATATTTCTTCAATGAACTTCCCTTCCTGGGCATCCATTCCTGTAAAATGTTTTTAATCCCTGATTCACCCTAAGTAAGATATACACATTCACACTTGCCATAAATAAAGCAGGTTGGATGAGCAAGGCTATCTCCTTCATCAAGGATGACTGGGGAGGAGGGGGTGAGAGTGTGTGGGGGGGCTGTCCTCAGAAACAGCCACACCTAATTCTCCTTGAGAAGACTTTGTCTCTTTCAGCCATCTTTATTCACTCGCTGGGACCCAGACACAATTCAGCCCTGACCTAGAGTCAGCAATCTCCTTACTGCCTGGTTATGGGAGGAGAGACACCTTGACCATTGTTCTCAACTCCTTTTGTTCCCCAGCAGCATTTGGTACACAGGATTTTGAGAATCAGAGCACCACTCCCTGAACACTCTGTTTCTCTCCCATGGAGAAACAGGCTGGGACCCCTATCTTGGACTTTGTTCTACCTTCTCTGAGTTGCATGGCTGCACTCTGGCATTCCAGCAGAGAGGCAGACATGCGGTCTGACTGTAATTTACTACTTTTGATTCTTAAAAATACAATACATCCAATCCAGTTTCCCTCTCTCCATCACTGTTAGGTCTAGTCACTCTGCTTGCTATCCAGAAAGGAGCTGGCTTCCATTCCCATGAGATAGAAGCCATACCTCACAGTGCTAATATGGACAAGAACCTGAGTCTAATAGGTAAAATACCTAGGTAAAAACAAAACAAAACAAAACAAAAACAAAAAACAAAAAAACCAAAAATAAATTTTATTTTTCTGACAAAAATAAAAATAAAAAGTCCTAATTACATATTATTTTATCCATAAATCTGTGCATAACTTGAACCTCATCAGAGGTTTTCTGCTTGCACTAGATGGGAAATAGAGAAAGAGATGTTCTGGTGGATTGTGTGTAGAAAATGAGAGACTGTAAAGTACTAGGTCCTAAGTGTGATGCGGTCATCCAACCTTTCCACTCAAACCTCATATATCTATATTGCAAAGGAGGTAGAAATATTTTAAAAGGCCTGTAGTGGTTGATATGGCCAATGAAAAAATGTTTATCAAATATAACTTCCTAGCAGTATAGGTACTCACAGAGTCTGTGGCAACAAACATGAGATCTAAAGAAAGTGGTTCAAAATAGACAGAAATACCAGCACAGAGGAGGGAAATTAGACAAATTTGTCATCCCTAAGAAGAAGTTATACACAGTTGATATCTGCCGAATGTCACTGGTTACAACAACCACACTGCAAAGCAGTACATATTTGCAGAGACAAAAGTCCATACATTTTCTTTCATGTTTTGTGTATACTTGTGAGTGGTTAGAACTTTATTTTATTTTGGAGTTCATGAATAACTGATTTATTGTTAAGTAAATTAGTTGCTGTTGTCGTGGTGGTTGTGGTGGTGGTGGTGGTATTTTCCTCCTCTCTCTCTTTATTTCCTTTTTTCTTTATCTCTTTTCTTCTTTCTTTTTATTTTCTTTATTGTTCTGGGAACTTATATGTACAGAGAGTGGGAGAAAGGGACTTTGCAGAAAAGTAGAAGTATTATCAAGTAGAAGTATTATATGTATATGAGACATATGTATATTGACAGGAAAACGCTATTTACATAGAATGCTTTTATATTATGATAAAGCAAATATGACCTTTATATGCAGGATTAGTTTTATTTTAACATATAAAAAGAGTCCATGTCATACACTACATGAATACAAGGAACGACAAATCTACTATATCGTCTCCTTTTTTAGTGAAAGTAGGTCCTTCTATCATACAATTCATCTAAACAATGTTCTCCCCCCTCCACTCCTCTTAGCTCCATCTGCCAATTCGCTTCTCCTCCAGTTTCACTACCCGTCAATTTCCTGTTCAGAAAGCGGCAGGCCACCAAAGATCAAAGACCAACGAGATACACGATCATCTCAAAGTACAAAGAAAAAATATCTAAGAATTTTTTTCTTTTTTTTTTTTTCTTTTCTATTTTCCGAGCTGGGGACCGAACCCAGGACCTTGTGCTTGCTAGGCTCTACCACTGAGCTAAATCCCCAACCCCTCTAAGAATTTTTAACGACTTTTGGTTTGAGGAAAATTATTCAAGTTTTTCCCACAAAAATGAATTCCCATAATGTTAAGTGGAAATACTGCATATATAGTTTTTAAATGATTCACTATGCCTATAATAAAAAAAAATAAAGGGTATCAGTTGTTGGTTTTATTGTTTATTTGTTGGTTTGATTGTTTATTTGTTTTTCTTTTCTTTGTACATTGTCCTAGAAGACATTCTCTAGGCATTCATTAAGGAAGTGAATAAGTGGAATTTTTATTTCTTTTTATATTATACATAGTGTCAATTTACTTTTAATATATATTGTCAATATATAGTGTCAATATACTTTTTCATATATATTGAAAAAACTACAACGCAGAGATTGTAGGCATACGTGTGAATACCTTTCTGCTTTGTTTGAAATGTGTGAAGCCACTTCTAATCTGAACTATTGAGGTATGGATACATACATTTGATCTGGATCTTAAGGCATGAAGATATATGTCTTTAATTCAGATATGCAAGTAGGAAGTTACAAACCATTATTCTGGATCTAGAGTTGAGAAGAGATGCCCTTAATCTAAATCATGCATTCTGCTAGAAGCTTATGTGGTAACACAGAAGAAGGAAGCACTTTGCCTATTTGGAATCACTTGTGTCATGGCTTGAATATGCTTTACTCAGGGAGTGGTACAATTTAGAGCTGTGGCCTTGTTGGGATAAGTGTGACACTGTGACCACAGGCTTTAAGTCCTGATCCTAGATCCCTGGAAGTCAGAATTCTGCTAGCAGTATTCATATGATAATGTAGAACTCTCAGATCCTCCTTCACCATGAGTGCCTGGACACTGCCATTCTCCCACCTTGAAGATGATGGACTGAACCTCTGAACCTGTAAGCTAGCCCAATTAAATGTTTTCCTTTCAAGAATTCCCTTGGCCACTGTATCTGTTCGCAGCAGTAAAACACTAACTAAGACAGCTTGCTAGCACATCCATTCCTTAACTCTCATTAGATCCTGTTTGGGAATACAGCATATAGAGAAGAGCAGTTCAGACACACAGACTTATGATACTGAGTAACCCCTAGATAATTGAACTTTCCATTCACAGTCAGCCATTTTTGGATTAATAGGAATTAGTAGTAGTTTATAAGAAATTCCAATAAATACCATTTACACACACATATAAATACAGTCATATGCCTGTGTATATACACCCATACAAATACATTATATGCATATTCACATGCACAGACACAGACATTTACATATACATATATGTAGTATGCATATATACATATATATTACATATTAATATGTAAATTCAAGAAATAAATTGGAAAGGATAATTCCTGCAAGACAAACTTTTGATGTCTAATCTAACTCATCCAGTCTTTCTTAATGTAACCTTAAAATAATCATGATAAAGTTTAATATACCATGAGGGTAATACTTCTACTTACTGTATGGAATCATCTATGCTGACTTCCTAGCTTTATGCTGTCTTAAGTGTTTCTCCCATTTCCACTATTGTTTCTTGACTTAAATATTAGGAAATGCACAAGTGTCTGTGCTATTCCCCTGTCATCTCTAAACTTGTAGTGGAATAATACTTACATAGAAGTCTCTTGCTGAAGGACAGATACATGGCTACATCATATCTCATAAACACTCTCTTTCTCACTTTCTGATAGCTTTATTAGAAAATGGATGGTCTATAGCAAATGTAGGAAGAAGGTGTGACATCCACAAAGAGGGGGTGATGGAGGGGAGGGGGGGGAGGAGGGAGAGAGGAAAGAGAGAGAGGAAGGAAGAGAGGCATAGGAGATTAGTCACTGAGATGCAGAAGTCAGACTATGAAACTATAGAGAGGTAACCAGCCATGTGGCAGGCAAATAAAATATAAGTGGGTTGAGTTATAGGCTACACCAGTAAGAAACCTAGTTTAAGGCCTAGGTCATAATTCATAAATAAATAAGCATGTAATTATTCTGGACATGAGGTAGACATAGAAATGTTGGTTATGTGCAAAACTTTTTCTATTTTGTTTATTTTGATATCAAACTAGCACCATGATTTGTCATATTTTCTCATAATTTTGAGCATGTTAGCCTACTAACTCATTCAGGTGGTTTGTTAAAGTAAGCCTCAGAATTAATAAGAAGTTAATGGAATCGTGTACTTCTTATAGAGTATTAACATACTTTTTACAGAGTAGAATTATCTTGTTCCTTTATATTACCTAGACCCTTTTCTTCACCTGTGTAGAACACCCTTCTAATTATTATCTTCATATTCATAATCAGGGGTCGAATTAGTTTTTTTTGTTTTTTTATTTTATGTGCTAAGCAATAGCTACCTAACTTCCTATGTTAGTGGTCTTTACTTTTGCCATTTTTTTTTTTGGTTCTTTTTTTCGGAGCTGGAGACTGAACCCAGGGCCTTGTGCTTCCTAGGCAAGCGCTCTACCACTGAGCTAAATCCCCAACACTTTTGCCATTTTTTAAAGTATAAACCTTACTCTCAGCATTTCCTTTTGTATGCTTTTCATCGAGCTATAGAAATATTTCTGCCTGGGAGTAATACAGAGTAAATAGCTGTAATAAGTGCTTACTACAGTCCCTATAATATCTCAGACTTACAAGTTAATTAACAATGAAAGATTGAGCTACAGCTATGACTGAAGATTTAAAAGCAAAGTATGCACATGTCACACTAATGCATAAAGGTCACATAAGTTACCTACTGTGGATATTGACAATAATGGAAGTATAGTTCTGAAAATTGTCTGTAGAATTTGTACTAAAATACAAGGATGTTTTTCTGAAATTTTTAAAATTCAGTTTGAACTTTAAAGCCATTAAAATAGCAATGTATTCCCGCATGTATTCCCAGTTATAATGACATCATTATGTACAAAGGAAATATACTCTACCTGCAATCTTGATCACTAATATTTACATCACTACAGTTCTGTAGTCCCTATAATGCACGGTATTCATTGATGCTATGAATAACGTGTGTGGAGTGTATTCAGTGATTTGACATCATCCAAACAAGGGTACTAGCTCTGTAGATAGTAGTGGTCTACACAGTGAAACCTCATGGATTTAAACCTTTCTCTGTTAACATGGTCCCTGGCCATGCACTGCCCAACAGACAGCACTGAGTGCAAACAGAACCTATATGATTACAGTGACAGGTCCACATGATTGCTGGTTCCTCTAATCATCTAGTTTACGTAAGTCAATCCTTTAGTTACTCTGTGCTTAGTTCCTTCAGTTCTGCCTCTATAAGTGGGGCTGTTTGATGTCTGTGTCCTTATTTCTTTCCTCATTAAAGGATCTCTTCATACACCAGTGGATTCAAAATCATTATATTCATTAATCTATGAAATCCATGGTATCTAAATGTTCATATACCATAGTGTTACTGATATATGATATGACCATGATTACATGGTAAGTTACTAAGTATTATTTTTTCAGGAAAATCATCTAGATTTTCATCAATGCAATATAGCAGAAGGATTTTTAATATGGTAAAAAGAGTCTACAACTGAGTCTACATTAAAATAGTTACTTGTAGCATAAGTCTTTTTAAAAGTCAATTAAAGCTCTGATACCTTAATACATGTGTGTGAATGTGTGCCTCTATAGCCTCTATCGCTGTGTGTGTGTGTGTGTGTGTGTTTTCACATGTATACAAGGTATTTTGAATATATGTATGATTGGAGTTGAAATTCTCAAAGCATGTTAAAGATTCTGCAGTTTTATCTGATATTAAAAGCACATAGTATGACCTCTTATACTAGATATGCTCACCTACAGCATCACTGAGTTTATTCCATGCCATGAACAAAAATTGAACGTATACTCATGCAAAAACTGAAATTCAGAGATTATTTCTGGGGCTGTGTATCCTTCTGTTCCCCTTATTATTAGAGTTTTGATGCTAGTCTCAAGCCTAGTATTTTCTCCTTGCAAACCATTTTAGTTACGTCTTCAGAAGTCAGATATTATTTGCCTCATTTAGCTGTGTGGCCTTCTATTTGTCTTTATTTTCTTCTCAGAGATCAAAGTCAATAGTTATGGGAGTGAAAAGTAACTTATCTGGCTAAATTGTTATCAGAGTGGAAAGAACATAGGAGTTACAAATGATAAGATGTGGAAAATGGGAAAACAGGAGGGCTTTAACTGTAGAAGATGAAAAGAGATAAATATACTATAGAAAAAGTGGTTCATTTAAACAATAGAATACTATTCAGTTATTAAGAACAAGGACATCATGAGTTTTGCAGGCAAAGGGATGGGACTAGAAAATATCATTCGTAGTAAGGCAACTCACACTCAAAAGAAGATGCATGGTATGTACTCACTAATATGTGGAGAGTAGCCAAAATAAACAGAATAAATGCAGACAAAATCATAGAACTCAAGAAGGTTATGCAAACTGAAGGGCCCTGAGAATACTTCAATCCCACTTTGAGGAGACTGGAACTACAAAATCATTTGCTGAGGACTTCCAAGGACCTGGGAAGGAGAGCGGACTATAGGTTAAAAGAACATGACCAGGTAATGGAAGGGTCAGGACAGAAGACAACTGAAGACCAGCAGGTTGGGACAGGCAACCTCAGGATTTTCAAGGGGGGCTCTCTAGAGTGGGACTGGGGAGATGTCTTCAGAATCAAAAGATTAGGACATTAGATGAAATGCCCAACAATGGGGAGAGGGAATTTGTAGAAAATCTACCTACAGTAGAAAGACAGAGCATCAAGTGTAGGGGTGGGGTTGCCATCCCACAGTCAAAAACTTTGACCCATAATTCTTCCTGTCTAAATGAACTACAGAGACAAACATGGAGAAGAGACCAAAGGAAAGAAGACCAACTGAGTGGCCTAAATTGGGATCCATCTCAAGAGGAGGGTTTTTCCTTCCTTACACTATAACTAATCATGACAGGATACGGCTTATTATCCTCCATAAGGCTGAGCATTTAGCAGCTGATTGAGACAGATTCTCAATTTATTAGTATACATGTGGATCCCCAAAAAAATCTTCAGGTTTACTTCTAAACCCCTAAGAATATTAGTGCTAGGAAGGACAAAACTAGCTTATTTATACAAGGAAGAAACATGCCATTTCATTTCAAACACACAATGGTCTACCCCCAAACCGTACATATGTAATATTATATTGGTTAAAAGGTTATAATTATGTCTTAGAATAAACATGATAAACAATCATATATATGTATATATGTATATGTATGCATGTATGAAAAAAAAATGAAGAAAGAAGTTTTAAAAACAAGCAAGAATGGAATAAGGGAGACATGGAGGAGAAAAGAATATGAGAAATCTAATTTTATTTATTCAAAAAATATAAACTCAATGGGTACCATATATTGAAATGTCATTCATGACTTTTGTTCTCCAATTAATTGGAGGTGAAGTAAGTGTCCAGCAACCACTTTAGCATTCTAACAACATACTGAGAGAATTCCAACAATGTACTTTCTAGGAACATTAATTTATTTTGGCAAAGCTTTGATTGACTCTTGCTTACACCTGTGTTTGAGTCTGACCCAAAATATACAACAAAATGTTTGTACTCTGTAAGAATGATGTTTTTTAGGATTAACTGTTGTATCACATTCAGGACTTCCTTGGCCACATCAGTCATGTAGATTTCAGTACAAAAAGTTGTAAGACATCTTTTACTCAATTCCACCTATCCTTCCTGATATTGGAAAAGGGTTCTGTCTATGAAAATGTTTTCCAAATACAGTCCTAAGATATTTCTTTGTCACACACATACACAAGCACACAAACACACACACACATACACATACACGCACATGTTATGTCTTTTGATCGAGTCAATATATATTTTTTAATTGGACTAAAATTTCTACTATTACAGGGTGAAACAGATCTTATTTTCTAACACAAGAACAATATTGGAATATTTTTCTTAATTTTTCACAGATGCTGTAATAATCCTAGGACCTAAAAAATTTTTATTTTAAGTTTGCATATAATAATGGGTAACTCTGGGACCTAATCAAATCAGCAGTAGTACTATCTGTCCATTCAAGGAAGAACATGCCATTCCATTAAAAAACACACAATGGTTTTCTCCCAAACCGTACATATGTAATTTATATTGGTTAAAAGGTTATAATTATGTCTTAGAATAAACATGATAAACAATCATATATATGTATATATGTATATGTATGCATGTATGAAAAAATGAAGAAAGAAATTTTAAAAACAAGCAAGAATGGAATAAGGGAGACATGGAGGGAGAAAAGAATATGAGAAATATAATTTTATTTATTCTAAAAATATAAACTCAATGGGTACAATATATATGATATGCATACATACATGACTTTTGTTCTCCAATTAAATGGAGGTGAAGTAGTGTCCAGCAACCACATAGCATTCTAACAACATACTGAGAGAATTCCAACAATGTACTTTCTAGGGAACAGTTAAGTTTATTAGATTAACTTACAAAGCTTTGTTGACTGGCTGCTTACACCTGTGTTTGAGGTCTGACCCAAAATATACAACAAAATGTTTGTACTCTGTAAGAATGATGACTTTTTCAGGGATTCACTGTTAGAATCACATTCAGGACTTCCTTGGCCACATTCAGTCACAGTAGATTTCAGTACAAAAGTTGTAAGAGCATCTGTTACTCAATTAAGTACCCTATCCTTCCTGATATTTAAAGAGGGAATGTAAAAAGTCCAAATACAGTCTAAGATATTTCTTTGTCATGTTTCATGGGAAAGACTGCCTGAAAATGTCAAAAATTTTGCTCAAAGTGACCTGCCTGGTGGACTCAGGGCACACAAGGGCAAAATTCCTCTGGGACATGACACTTCCAGTTTCTAGCTGGTGCCTGAACCTCGCTGATCCAGTCCCACAGCTCCCTATTCCCAAACCCCATAGGAGAGAGAGAGAGCTCATTGCCCAGATATGTGGCCAATAGAGACTGCAGGGCAGGAGAGACTGCCACTTTGCCCACCTTTGCCCACATCCCTGCCCAAAGAGGAAACTGTATAGGGACTCTAGGCACAGGAAGATAGAGGAAGTAAAGCTGCAGGAGGCCTTTGGTCCAGACTGCACCCGGATATGAAGGGACCTGGTCAAACAGCTCCCTGCAACCAAATCCTGTGGGAGGCAGAGCTAGACCTTCAGAGGGGCAGACACGCCTGGAAACCAGAGAAGACTACTGTCTCCCCACATTTCTGACTCTGGAGGAAAACAGCTAGTACCATCAAGGCCCATGTACACAGGGACCCAGAAGAAGGGGCAGGCCATTCTGGTTGCTGCCCTCACAAAGAGCTGAATGCAAGCCCGGGGGAGGGACTTCAGACCTGAGAACAGAGGTAAGACCAACTTTTCTGCTCCAAGTGAACTGTCTGGTGGACTTAGGATACATGCCCACAGGAACAGCTGAAAGCCAGTAAACAGGAATGACTACACATCTGAAATCAGAACACTCTGTTCCCATAACTGGCTGAAAGAAAACAGGAAAACAGGTCTACACCACTCCTGACACAGAGGCCTATAGGATGGTCAAGCCACTGTCAGAAATAGCTAAACAAGGTAACACCAGAGACAACCTGATGGTGAGAGGCAAGCACAGGAACCCAAGCAAAAGAAATCAAGGTTACATAGCATCATCAGAGCCCAATTATCCCACCAAAGAATATACTGGATATCCAAACACACCAGAAAAGCAAGATTTCTATTTAAAATCACATTGTATGATAATTATGGAGAACTTTAAGAAAGACATAAAAACTCCCTTAAAGAAATGCTGGAAAACACAAGTAAACAAGTAGAAGCCCTTACAGAGGAATCACAAAAATCCCCGAAAGAATTACAGGAAAACACAATCAAATAGGTGAAGGAATTGAAAATTGAAATCGAAACAATAAAGTGATAGAAGAGAGAATCTCAGGAGCAGAAGATTCCATAGAAAGCATTGACACAACTGTCAAAGATAATGTAAAACAGAAAAAGCTACTGGCCCAAAACCTACAGGAAATCCAGGAAACAACGAGAAGATCAAACCTAAGGATAATAGGTACAGAAGACAGTGAAGTCTCCCAACTCAAAGGACCAGTAAATATCTCCAACAAAATCATAGAACACTTCTCTAAACTAAAGAAAGAGATGCCCATAAACATCCAAGAAGCCTACAGAACTCCAAATAGATTGGACCAGGAAAGAAACACCACTTGTGACATAATAGTCAAAGCACCAAATGCACAAACAAAGAAAGAATATTAAAAGCAGTAAGGGGAAAAGATCAATTAACATATAAAGGCAGATCTATCAGAATTACACCAGATTTCTCACCAGAGACTATGAAAGCCAGAAGATCCTGGACAGATGTCATACAGATACTAAGAGAACACAAATCCAGCCCAAGTTATTGTATCCAGCAAAACTCTCAATTAACATAGATGGAGAAACCAAGATATTCCATGACAAAACCAAATTTACACAATATCTTTCTACAAATTCAGTTCTACAAAGGATAATAAATGGTAAAGACCAACATAAGGAGGCAAGCTACACCCTAGAAAAGTCAAGAAACCAATCGTTTTGCAACAAAACAAAGAGAAGACAAGCTCACAAACATAATCTCACCTCCAAATAAGAAGATAACTGGAAGCAACAATCTCTATTCCTTAATATCTCTCAACATCAATGGACTCAATTCCCCATTGAAAAGATACAGATTAACAAACCTGGGAAAGGGAATTACATTTGAAATGTAAATAAGAAATGCCCCATTTAATAAAGATGGAAAAAAACATAAAAAAGATTTATGAATTTTAATTTTATGTGTATGTTTGTGGTTTTTGTTTTTGTTTTTTTTTGTTTTTTTTTGTTTTTTTTTTGTTTTTTGTTTGTTTTTTTTTTTTTTTTTTTGCCTATAGGTAGTTTTGTGTACCTCATGCATTTGGTCTCTTCATTGGTCATAAAAAGACAATAGATCCTTTTCATCCTGAGAAAAGATGGCTTTTTTTTCAAGCTCTCAAACTTTATTTCTGGGAAGTGGCTTACAAAGACAAGCAAGCAAGGGGGAAGGACATGCAGAGCCCAAGTCCAATTTCACGATGGTCACCATCACCCCAAACTCCCCCATTGTTCTTTTGGTTCCTGTAACCCTAAACCATAAATTGCAGGTGTACTGATGAGAACAGATAACTGGCTAGGTTTCTCAGAGTGTGTAAGTGGACTTGACATTCCTGAAACATACCTAAGACAGAGGGTGTATAAGTGGGCTTGGCTCCTGTCATAAGTATCCAAAGTTTTAAGAGCCAAGGATTCAAAGACATGAATTAGTGCATATAGCTTCTGCAAATTATTTCCTCAATTTGCTGTCAGACATACAAGGGCAATTGCCAGCCTTCGTTACTGTTAGTCTAACATTAATTGGTGGAGTAAGCTAGACCCAGGGTGTCACAAATGGCTCTTGGAGTTAAGGTGTAATCAGTCCATTAGCTGATTTGATTTAAACAAAAAGAGCAATACTGAATTTTCGAGATTCTATGTCTAAGAAATTTTGAATTTGTATTCTCTACATTTCATGGTTTTAATTATTTTCTAATGAGGATGGAAATTTCACTTCACCGTAAAGTTAATGAAGTTCAGATATAAATTAATTGTTACCTAGAATACAACCTAAGCCTGGTCAGCCTTGATGATAGGACTGTCGTGACAGCTTGCTGCTAAGGCCTGAGCACGATTTATATGAGCAAGTGAATAACATAACATTTTTCTCCAGAGAATAGCTGAGGTTTTAGGCATGAACTACAGAAAGTTATGGGGTATTTATGTGCAGAAATATAATCTGCAATGTATGTTTAGAGCCATTCTAGTAGCCACATAAATTCAACAGGTTTACAATACCAAAAGTGAAGTTTGAGCTGTTTCCTCTTCAGTTTGGTGCTATTACTTCATACGGAAAAAAAAAAATCCTTTTGATTTCCTCAGTGTTTTATCACACACCATTATTTCATCTGGAGTTCACACAGAATGCTATACTGTCTAGGGCACAGTGCACACAGATGGCATGTAAATGCTCCTTAGCTTAGTTTGACACACATCTCAGCCTTCATACCTGTCTCTTCATGAAAAGTAAATTGTAGAATGTGGGATTTGTATCTAAAACTTCACCAGAAACCTTTGTGAGAGTTGGGGCACTATTGGCTGTGTGCTGAAGCCTGCTAACTTGGCTAACGGGGCATAGTGTGTATCCACATCTTTGCATTCCCCAAACTTAAAACATGAAATAAACCACAAAGGAAGTTTTTACACCAGGGAAATGTGCAAATTCTACCAACAAGGCTTTCAAAGATTTCCCCTCAGACCATTGATTGTTAAAGATTTGTAATACATCTTTTTTCTCCATCTTTACTAAATTGGGCATTTCTTATTTATATTTCAATTGTTATTAACTTTCCCGGTTTCCAGGAAACATCCCCCTAAACATTCCCCCTCCCCTTCTACATGGGTGTTCATTTTCCCATCCTTTTCCCATTACCACCCTCCCCGCAACAAACCCTTTCACTTGGGGTTCAGTCTTGGCAGAACCAATGGCTTCCCCTTCCAATGGTGCCCTTACAAGGCTATTCATTGCTACCTATGCAGTTGGAGCCCAGGTTCAGTCCATGTATAATCTTTGGGTAGTGGCTTAGTCCCTGGGAGCTCTGGTTGTTGGCATTGTTGTTCATATGGGGTCTCGAGCACCTTCAAGCTCTTTCAGGCCTTTCTCTGATTCATGCAACGGGTGTCCCTTTCTCAGTTCAGTGGTTTACTACTTGCATTCGCCTATGTATTTGCCATATCCTGGCTATGTCTCTCAGAGGAGATCTACATCCGGTTCCTGTCACCCTGCACTTGTTTGCTTCATCCATCTTATCTAGATTTGTGGCTGTATATGTTTGGGGCACATGTGGGGCAGGCTCTGAATGGGTGTTCCTTCAGCCTCTGTTCTACTCTTTGCTTCCCTATTCCCTCCCAAGGATATTTTTGTTCCCCAATTAAAGAAGGAGTGAAGCAATCACATTTTGGTCATCCTTGAATTTCTTGTGCTATGTGCATATAGGGTAATTCAAGCATTTGGACTAATATCCACTTATCAATGAATGCATACCATTAGTATTTTTCTCTGATTGGGTTACCTCACTCAGGATGATATTTTCAGTTCCATCCATATGCTTATGAATTTCATAAAGTCATTGTTTTGGATAGTGGAGTAGTATTCCATTGTGTAGATGTACCACATTTTCTGCATCCATTACTCTGTTGAAGGGCATCTGGGTTCTTTCCAGCTTCTGGCTATTATAAATAAGGCTGCTATTAACATAGTGGAGCATGTGTCTTTGATATATGTTGGAGCATCTTTTGGGTATATGCCCAAAAGGGGTATAGCTGGATCCTCAGGTAGTGCAATGTTCAATTTTCTGAGGAACCTCCAGACTGATTTCCAGAATGGTTGTACTAGTCTGCAATCCCACCAACAATGGAGGAGTGTTCCTCTTTCTGCACATCCTCTCCAGCATTTGCTGTCACCTGAGTTTTTGATCTTAGCCATTCTCTTTGGTGTGAGGTGAATCTCAGGGTTGTTTTGATTTGCATTTCATTTATTACTAAAGATGTTGAACATTTCTTTAGGTGATTCTCAGCCATATGGCATTCCTCAGTTGTGAATTAAAAGATGGCTTTAAATTTACCATACATGTATATGGAATTGATCCTGGAAATTTTAAGTGTTCTTACTTTCTGAGCCACGTCTCCAACAATTGCCCTTGTTTGTTTATTTGTTTGTTTGTTTTTTCTTTTACTTCTATTTATTTTTAATTTTTTCTTTAAAACTATTTATTAATTTATTTACTTACATCTTACAGTATTTACTACATCTTAAATTTTCCCACTCCGAGTCATCCCCTTACAGAGTCCATCCCCCATTCAACCTTCTCCTCTGAGAGTGTGGGGTATCTCTCTAATGTAGCAAATCAAATTTCTGCCAGATTAGACACATTCTTGCCCACTATAGAAAGACAAGGCAGCCCTGTTGGATAATGTGCCACAGTCTGGATACAGTTTTAGAGAGACCCTGTATTCCTGTTGTTGAGAGAACAATATGGAGACTGAATTGCATGTCTGATCCATATGGGACAGGGGCCTTTTTCCAGCTTGTCTATGTACTTTCGTTGGTGGCTCAGTCTCTGAGAGCTCCCTGGGGTTAGAGAAATGGGGGTGGGAGGGATTTGGTGTGGGGAGAAACAGGAGAGAAGCACAGAGGGCCAATGATACAAGTGGAAATCAATAGCAGCCAGGATGATGGCTTTTGGATAATCTCTAGGAAGTCCCAGAGACCTGTGATGGGTAAAGCTCCCAGGAGTCAATGCAGTGACCTTACTCAAAATGCCCAATAGTGGGGATATGGAACCTGAAGTGGCAACCTTCTATATCCAGGCAGGATCTCCAGTAGAGAGGTAAGACACTGACCCATCCATAAATGATTGGACCCAAAGGTTTTTTCAGTCTAAAGAAATGCAGAGGCAAAAATGGAAGAAAGACTGAAGGAATGTTGAACCAATAACGGGCCCAACTTGACACATATCCCATGGGTAAACACCAATCCCTGGCCTTATTAGTGATATCCTGTTAGGCTTACAGAAGGGAGCCTAGCATAACTATCCTCTGAGAGGCTCTACCTAGCAGCTGACTTAACCCGATGCAAATACCCACATACAAACATTGAAGTGGTCCAGAGACCTTTATGGTAGAGTTTGGGGAAGGACTGAAAGCCTTGTAAAGGAAGAGAACACAAGAGGAAGAAGAATATAGTCAACTATCCTGTTTCCCTGGAAGTGAAAATTTTCATAGGAGACTAAAACACTGGTTTAAGATCAGCCAGCTTCTTCTTCTTCTTCTTCTTCTTCTTCTTCTTCTTCTTCTTCTTCTTCTTCTTCTTCTTCTTCTTCTTTTTTTTTATCTTTATCAATGTAAGTATTTCTTATTTACATTTCAATTGTTATTCCCCTCCCATTTTCAAGGCCAACATCCTACTAACCCCTCCTGCTCCCCTTCTCTATGGGTGTTCCCCTCCCCATTCTCCCCCCATTACGACTACCGCACTCCCCACCACAATCATGTTCACTGGAGGTTCAGTCTTGGCAGGACCAATGGCTTCTGCTTTCACTGGTGTTCTTACTAGGCTATTCATTGCTACCTATGCAGTTGGAGTCCAGGGTCAGTCCATGTATAGTCTTTGGGTAGTGTCTTAGTCCCTAGAAGCTCTGGTTGTTGGCATTTTTGTTCATATGGGGTCTCAAGCCACTTCAAGCTCTTTCAGTCCTTTCTGACATTCCTTCAACGAGGGTCCCGTTCCCAGTTCAGTGGTTTAATGATGGCATTCGCCTATGTTTTTGCTGCATTCTGGCTGTGTCTCTCAGAAGAGATCTACATCCGGTTCCTGTCAGCCTGCATGTCTTTGCTTCATGAATCTTATCTAGTTTGGTGGCTGTATATGTATGGGCCACATGTGGGGCAGGCTCTGAATGGGTGTTCCTTCTGCCTCTATTCTAAACTTTGCCTCCCTATTCCCTCCCAAGGGTATTCTTGTTCTGCTTTTAAAGAAGGAGTGAAGCATTCGCATTTTGATCATCCTTCTTGAGTTTCATGTGTTCTGTGCATATAGGGTATTCAAGCATTTGGGCTAATATCCACTTATCAATGAGTGCATACCATGTGTGTTTTTTTCTGTGATTGGGTTTACCTCACTCAGGATGATATTTTCCAGTTCCATCCATTTGCTTATGAATTTTTAAAAGTCATTGTTTTTGATAGCAAGGTAGTGTTCCATTCTGTAGATGTACCACATTTTCTGTATCCATTATTCTGTTGAAGGGCATCTGGGTTCTTTCTAGCTTCTGGCTATTATAAATAAGGCTGCTATGAACATAATGGAGCATGTGTCTTTGTTATATGTTGGGGCATCATTTGGGTATATGCCCAAGAGAGGTATAGCTGGGTCCTCAGGTAGTTCAATGTCCAGTTTTCTGAGGAACCTCAAGACTGATTTCCAGAATGGTTGTATCAGTCTGCAATCCCACCAACAATGGAGGAGTATTTCTCTTTCTCCACATCCTCACCAGCATTTGCTGTCACCTGAGTTTTTAATCTTTGCCATTCTCTCTGGTTTGAGGTGAAATCTCAGGGTTGTTTTGATTTGCATTTCCCTTATGACTAACGATGTTGAACATTTCTTTAGGTGTTTTTCAGCCATTTGGCATTGCTCAGCTGTGAATTCTTTGTTTAGCTCTGAACCCCATTTTAATAGGATTATTTATCTCCCTGCAGTCTAACTGCCTGAGTTCATCAGCCAGTTTCTTAGGCATCATTTTTTCAAACATTTTTATTCTTGAAGGTAACTTATTTTCAGACACAGCTTTCCTATCACCTCCCTATTTACAGTAACCCTTCTTCTATATTACAGAAATGATATAGACAAAAAGAACAGATTATTTAAAAAATTATACTGCAGATCAAAACCAAGAATTCTCAATAAGAAAACATCGAAATCTGATGAACATTTAAAGAAATGATTAATACACGTTGAAATCAGGTAAACCAAAAGAAAACTAGTTTGTGGTTTCATTTTCGTGTTGAGAATGGCTAAGAACAACAAAACATGTGAAAACACATGCTACCTGTTATGTAGAGTAAGAAAATCTTTCATACATGTTTGTGGAAATGCAAACTTACATTGCTACTATGAAAATCAGTGTGGCAGTTCATCCGGAAGACAAAACCCATTCTCTATTCTCCAGTTTGAACCAGCTTAGCAAGAAACCGAAATTGTGATTCAAACCACCACAGAGACAACTGGATCAACTATGTCCATTGTTTCTCTCTTCCTAAGAGACATAAATTAGAGGCAATCAAGATGATCCTCAACTAAAAATTGATAAATTCACTACACTAACACAATTTTATATTATTCAGCCATTAAAAGCAATAGAATCATAAAATTTGCAGGCAAATTTATTGATCTGGGAAAATATTCTAATACAGGTTACCCAGACTCCGACAAAAAATATGGTATGGGACTTCTACTATGTGATTCTTAGATTGCAGTCCATGTTAATCAAGCCACAATCAAGAGAACCATCGAGGATTAATGCTTTTTGTAACCTTCATCAAAGAAGTTTCCAGATGCAGCAGATAAAACAAATAAAGAGACCCACTGGCAGACAAGACACAAAAAGCAAAAGACAGAAACACTCAGGCCTAAATAGGATGTCTCCATTAAAATCTACCGCGGGAGCTCAGAGTAAAGGAAGCTCCAAGAATCTCAGAGATGGAAATGGAGGACACACTGAAATCATAATCAAGAAGAGCAACGTTCATATGAACTCACAGACCCACTGAAGTCACATGACCTGTGCTTGTTCCTGCCTGCACTGGGTTCTCTGTGCTAATATTTTGACTTACTCTGGGTATTCCCATCGCCACGTATCAAGTTTGTGCAAGATTATGTGCATCCTCACCCACTGAGGCCATTCAAGGCAGTCCTCAGATACATATATATGTGGATGGGAGTGGGGATAGGGGATAGGATGCTCATTGGCCATTTAGTCTCTGCTCCATATATTTCTGTACATTTCTTTTAGAAAGGAACAATTTTGGGTCAAAAGTTTTATACGTAGGTTGGTGTCCCCATACTTCCAATGGAGGCAGTCTCTGGTTGCTGGAGGTGATTTCTTCAGTTTCCCTGTCCCCATTTTGACTACAGCCATGCACATCAACCCTGATATCTCATCCTACACCAATCAGAATGGCAAAGGTAAAAATTTCAAGCAACAATACAAGCATGTAGAAAAAGAGCAACACTCTCCTACTGCTGGTGCAGCCTCAAATTTTTACAACCACTGTGGAAATCAATCTGGCAGTTTATCAGAAAATTGGAAATGTGCTCTCTGAAGACCTAGCTATACTACTTCTGAGCATATACCCAAAAGAAGTTCCACTATATCACAAGGGGTATGATCCACTATGTTCATAGCAGCTTTAATAACTAATAGCCAGAAAATAAAAGAGATCCAAACACCCCCCAAATGAAGATATGGTTCATTTACACCATGGTGTACCATTCAGATGTAAAAAGAAAGGGAATCATTAATTTTGCTGGCAAATTGATTGAACTGAAAAATATTATCCTGCAAGAGGTAACCCAGACCCAAAGGGACAAGCATCGTGTGTATTCAGTGATAAGTGGATATTAAGCAAAAGTACAGCATATCCATAATACACCTCAGAAAACCAAAAGAGGTAAAGAGGAGGGAAAGTCAAAGTAAGGATGCTTCAATCGTAATTGGAAGGGGAATCAAATTGTCGTGGGTGTCAGAAAGGAGGAGGGAGCTAGGTTGGAGAGGAGGGTAGAAGGGGGATAGGAGGCAGGATCAGCTGTGTGGAGGGACAGGAGTGAGGCTCAGAGCACTAGGAGAATGATGGAAATATGCACCTGCCAGTGTTGGTGATGGATGGTTGGGAGTGCTTAGGAATTCACAGAGACCTGGGATATGGGAGGTCCCCTGGAGTCAAGTTGATTTTTTGATTTGATCCATTTGTCCTAGTACCTTAATTCCATGAAGCACATAGCAATTCCAAGTTAGTCGTCACGAGGACTGGATTTGTGTCTTCCTTGCACAAAGCTATTAGAAAACAGCCTTTGAATAAGGCAATGTATAATAATAAAGATGATCTTTCTCCCCTCCCTATTTTCCTCTATTATCTGTTTCTATCTCTCTCATTTTGGTCTCAATGTCTATACGTATCTCAACACAGCTAGAACTTTGTCATATTTTTCTTTAAACACATCATTCTGTTAGGTATGCAAACTTCTTCCTCTGATGATTCTCAGTGATTTAATACCTGTATGACTGCTTGTGCTTTCTTTTTTACTTGACTCTATGGAATTTATACTTATTATCACTTCTGACCCTAAATTGTTTGGCTCTCAGATTTACACAAAAAGGGAAACTTCAAAAGAATATAACTTCATAGGGCAGGGAAGTCCTTCAGATAATAAGTGATATATAAAATTGAGGAAGGATATGTGCTGTTGCTTCAGTCTCTCTGAGCAATTATTACCCCAGCTTGCATGATTCAGTGGGCATCCCTGGGTCTTCTCCAGGTCCTTGTGTATATATTATAGTTCTTAGTCTGTGTTTTTGTGGGATTCCTGAGCATAGCAGGTTTGTCTCTTACTCTTTTGGCTGATCTTGGAAATCATTTCCTCCTATTGGATTGTCGTGTTTAGCATATATATGAAGGCCTTTTTCTTTTGTTTTCATGGTGTATCTTGTTTGTTGTGTTTGGTTGTTGTCTTTTGTAGGTGTTCTCTTTCCTGAAGTGAAATGAAGAGGTGGTGGATGACTGGGAAGAGGTGGAGCTGTGAGTATGACCAGGTTTATTACAAGAAAAAGTTTATTTTCATTAAAGAATGGCAAGAAAATATTTTGTGGTTAAAAGGAGCAACTCAGACCACACAGTACATCTGTATAAAAAGATATGACATGACATAGGGAAGTGAGTGGTAGGAACAAAATGATGAAGAAGAAGGGTCAGGCAGTTTAGGAAACATTGTCGAAGCATGTTACAAAAATGTAGTGGCTAAAATTCTTGCAATAGTGAGATAAAATATTAGTCCAACACTACAGAGAAACAATGTTCCAAGACTCTCATCACTTGCCTGACCTCATAGACAGGAACTGGCATGCATGGAAGATAAAACACACCATATGAACTATTGTTTCCCAAGGCAAGACAACTATAAAATACGGATTGGAAAGTTAGCATTTGAAACCCTTGATGGCAGCACTATGATAACAAGGAAGACAGTCAATGTTAGACTTCATTGATACAGATTCCCAAATCAAATTATATTCCTTGTATCTAAATCTACAAGATGTATAGCATCTAAAAGTGAGGCAGGGCTGAAGATTTTAAATCAGAAGCAGTACTTTAGAAGCAGGAAAACATTACTTGCACAGGAAATACAAGGAGGGATCTCAGAGGTGTAACAAAGGGGATACCTGCAAGTACCTGCCCATGCTGGGTATTCATTAGCTTTGTCACCTGCAGGATTCAAGGGAAGTCCTTCTCTGGAGCATCTTATAGTCAGGCTTTGGCTATATCCATTTGAGAGCTGTACTCTACTCAGGAGACTGGTTGTTAAAATACTGGCTTCAGAGACATTTATTAGCTCGGGTTGCCTCTGATTTGACATTTATGTGCATTCCAATAGGGAATGGACAAAGAATCATTCAAAAACAGAGATTCTTGCATAGAAGGAATTCCAGAGAACATAGAAAATAGACTTGTTACTTCAACCATAGCCAATGCAACCATTTCAGTAACCTAAAATTAACAGGCAAATAAAAATATTGCAATCATATTTAATTTCTTGAATACATTTAAAAGTAAAATTTCTGTGAATAGATGTTGTACATACTTACTAAAATTACTATGTGTTGTCATTGGAAGGATTACTGAGTGTATATCAATAACAACAGATCTATTGTATTAAAAAATAATGTATAAGTGGCCTTTATATAGTGCATGGGATGTAATCTTTGGTAAAGTTGATACTTATTTGAAGCTCTAGTTCTGAATATTCTGTTTCGCCCGATATTTACTCGTTATTATCTCCATCAACATTAACCGGTGGTGATTTTAGGTGAAGATAAACACCAGAGCAAGCAAAGACTTACTAAGTAATAATAAACATACACAGCGAAGTTTTCTATATTAAAATAAAGCTTCAATTCATGTACCCTAAGCTTCTGTGTATGTTTGGGTAACTGATAACATAGGCCTGTGTTCTTCTGTTGAAAGGGATAGTAATATATGTATATATTAAATATAAAGTCATGTGATAACAATAAAAAGAGATGAAATTAATTTTAAGTTAATAGAAGTGAAATTTCGGAAAAAGTTGCAGAGAGTAAACAAAAGCAAGAAAATTAATATATTACTGTATGAAAGATAAAATAATATATTACTTCTGGTAAACTAGAGAGATTCAGTTCCTATATAGTTAAGGATTGCCAATTATAAACATCATTGTTAAAATCATAATTAATAAATAATTGTTATAGGTAGATGTGTAACTATATATGTCATAAATAAAAATTATTAAATGATAGCAACTGAAAGTCAACTGTTAAGTGGATATAAGTAATTGTAGCTTGTATTAAGACTGCTAGTGATGGTGTGATCTCTATCTTGAGAACCACGTGGTAGATGGAGGTCACTGATTCCATAACATTAATTCTAAATTTCACAGGCAGATAAACAAAAATACAGAAGTAAAAAAGGTGAAAGAATGTAGGAATTAATACAGAAGGAATGAGGAGAAAGAAGGAGAGCTTATGGTAAAGGTATATAAGAAGGGTGACATATAAGTGATTAACATGACCCGGGCAACTGCTTTCTAAAGAACATAGGATTTTTTTCAATAAAACTAGTTCCTTGAAATATTTTTCCAATACTGGAAACATAAATGATTTTTCCTGAGATGCAAATTCAGACTACTAATTCTACCAAAATTAAATCTTCCTATAATTTTAACTACTTTTTGGGTTCTCTATAATTAGCTGGGTATGATAAAACAAATGACATATAAATTCAGGTTATGATGAGTGAATAAATGCCACAGCAAAATATTACTAAAGCTATAATTAATAGACCAGTTAGTAGCTTTTAGTTCACACTGTAACTCCACTTACATGTTTACAATAGATCCTTTTTGGGCTTCTCAGAGTACACACAACCTCTGAGAAATAATCTTATGAGAGGCAGTTAGTAGATCACGTTAAATTCTACCTTCCAGTTAATGCCAATATTATGTGTAAGTAGACAACATTCAGCACCTGGACTGAGCTCCCCATATACTAATATTTATTAATATCTTCTGTCTTTCACTACACCAGAACAATCTGAGCCATGGCATGATTTTCTTCCATTCATATTACATGACATATTTCTAAGATTTTCTTTATTATTCTGCTATCTTTGGTGTAATAGTCACTTTGACCAAAATTAACATGAAGATTGATACATTTATTTTCCAAACAACTGTATTGGCTTTCAAAAGGGACAGTCATGTCAGAAATGTATCACAGACACCTGTGAGCAGGAATAAGAAAATGGGCAGTAGGTAATAATGCTGCTTAGTGGCTTGCTGACAGTGGATCAGCAATTTTAAATATTATTCGGGTACACTCATCTTGGAGGAAGACTGTCAAAAGTAGGCTTGATCCTCTCTTTAATCATAAAACAGAGCACACAGGCTGATCAATAAATCAAGTTGAAGATACAGACATAAATCAACAGATATACAGTAACCTAGTATTTAATACAATATCTACTTTTACATGCTATATGAGGGAGTTGGTGGGTGGATGGGGTGGGATAAATCTGTGAGTTATGCCAGGTCCAGAAAGACAATATATATGTGTATATATATTCACTTATATGTGGCTATTATCTGTAAAGTCAAGCATAATTAATATACTGCCAAGAGAAACACAAATGATAAGTATAGTTAAGTGACTAGACACTAGAGAGAGATAATGTTAGAGAACGGAAAGAAAAGTATTATATAGTTATGGATATATAAGGAACCTGTGAATGGAGGAATAAATAGGAATGGGGAGGAGGGAGGAAGATAATTGAAGGAATAAATAGCTAAAATTAAGGGGCATTTGAGGAGTAGGATAGAATCCTAATTCAGTATAACCACCTGTACTTACATATATATGAAAGTATTCGAAATGATCCAAATGGTCCCAAAAGGTCATCTCTAGTAACCAAATGAAGCTTTCAGTCCTGGGACTTGGTTGCATTTTATTGACAGTTTCCTTAAAGATAAAATAAGTAAAATACTATTAGCCCAAATGCTTGAATTACCCTAGATGCCTAGAACAAATGAAACTCAAGACGGATGATCAAAATGTGAATGCAGATCGCTCCTGAGAGACACAGCCAGAATACAGCAAATACAGAGGCGTATGCCAGCAGGAAACCACTGAACTGAGAACAGGACCCCTGTTGAAGGAATCAGAGAAAGAACTGGAAGAGCTTGAAGGAGCTCGAGACCCCATATGTACAGCAATGCCAAGCAACCAGAGCTTCCAGGGACTAAGCCACTACCCAAAGACTATACATGGACTGACCCTGGACTCTGACCTCATAGATAGCAATGAATATCCTAGTAAGAGCACCAGTGGAAGGGGAAGCCCTGGGTCCTGCTAAGACTGAACCCCAGTGAACTAGACTGTTGGGAGAGGGGCAGCAATGGGGGAGGTTAGGGAGAGGAACACCCATAAGGAAGGGGAGGGGGGAGGTGGATGTTTGCCCGGAAACCGGGAAAGGGAATAACACTCGAAATGTATATAAGAAATACTCAAGTTAATAATAATAAAAATAAATAAATAAAAAACAGAAAAAAAAAGATCAGGAAGAAGGGAAGAAGTACATAACAAAATAAAAATCAACTTCCTAACTCATGATATAAATATTTTCTTTTGCATTTAGAATATTTATACACACAGGCAACATCATATATATATATGTGTGTGTGTGTGTGTGTGTGTGTGTGTGTGTGTGTGTGTGTGTGTGTCTGTGTGTGTCTGTGTGTATATGTCTGTGTGTCTGGACCTGTGTGTGTGTGTGTGTGTGTGTGTGTGTGTGTGTGTGTGTGTGTGTGTGTGTGTGTGTCTGTGTCTGTGTGTGTGTGTGTGTGTGTGTGTTTGTAACTGTGTATTTAAACTCATATTTAAAAAATGAGTTGAACATAAAATAGAACATCAATGAAACTAAATATATAATTTAAAACTGAGTTTTTTAATTTCCTAAGGATACAGGTGTTAGAGGATAGAAAAGACATACCCTGCTATAATATGTAACTGAGAAATTCAGTTATAGCAAACAAAGGATCTCAGTGGTTGCTTAGCCACTACAGTAATTTTGGAAACAGAACTTTCTGTACCAATAGTCTAGAGTCTGAAATATTGTATTCAAGGTTAACAAAAGAATACAGGGGTAGATATATTGAGAGATAAAATATCTCTTCATACATAAAGTTTCCTGAGAGGAATAGGTTGCTTTGTTGAGTAATTTGTTAATGTGGAACTCTATTACCTGACTGAAATACCACAACCCATACATAAATCTATTGTTAAATCTGAATTACCTGATGTTAAGCTAAAATTACTGAAGATACTATATATTCAAATTACTGAATGGGAAAAACCAGTCTGTTGTCCAAACAGAAGTTTTCCCATTATAAACTGCACATGAAGGTATGCTGCATGTTATTTGAGTAGGGAAAAATAACAAGATCAAAAGCTACAAACTGGCACAAATATTATGGGCTATAACACCTACATTTATTGGATATATGCTTTCCTCCATGGAAGGAATGCTCTACTGGACACTACAGCAGTAATTAAGAACCATAGATTAGATAGGTCAGAGGCTAAATACACACTTCTATCATTATGTAAAGGCAACAATAAAATAAAATGACTCTTGATGACAAAACACTACACCCATATATCCTTCCTTAAACCATATCAAAGATGCTTCTTGCACTACATGTGAAATAATAGAAGGATATTCAGTGGGCTATGTGTACTGAAAGAGAGACCTTGGAGTACTAAATCCTTACTTGAACTCCTTTGGCAAATGTCTCTCTTCAAGTTTCATGGATTTGTGTGGGAATAGAAGAAGAAAGATAGTAAAGGTTCTGAGGTGGTGGATAACTCCAAGGAACCAATGTTTTCTTTATACAACATGAGAGGTACATGTAGGCAATCACAGAGACTGGGGCAGCACATATAAGGTTTGCAGAGGTTCAAACCAAACTACTTTTGAGAGGAGAAAGCCACAAGTATGCACCCAGTGTTTTAAAAAAAAGTTTTATTATACACATAAATTTTATTAATTGGTTATATAAAAGAAAACAGAAAATATTCTCATATTCAAAATTGATCTAAAATAAAACACTGAGAAAAATATGTAGACAAGTGAATATGTTAATCCTAATAACAAAAATTCTCATACATCATTTTATCTGCAAAGGGCCAGTTTTCAAGATTGAAGGAAAAAAAATGTTGTGAATTCTTTTCACATTTCTATTTAATATGTGTTCTAAGTCTACTGTCAGGTGTACTAGGTGAGGTAATAGTAAAAGAAAACTTTTACTTATTGTAGACCTTAATTAATGATACATATATCGTAGTACACCTTTGTGAAAATGATACCACCTCTTAAATATAAAAATCCTATGAAACTCACAAACCTCTTTTTATACTATAAGGCATACTTGATACTGCTTTGATGCATATAATCAAAGTATATATTCAGATGTATTTCTACATAAAAAGTATCACAACTACTAACTTAAAATGAAAATATGCTAAAAGAATTATCTGTTAAACTTGGTGATATCTTCTATTTACAATTTAGGATAGCCTGAAACAGAGGTTCGTATGAGAGTTTGAGATGAGGACCTCCCTGTTCAATGCAGAGACATTCAGTGACAGCTGAAGAAATTTCAATAAATTTTAACTTAATATAATGTAAATACTCATAGAATACTGGTAAGTAACAATTTTTAAACTATGCCTGGGAATACATTCATGCTGTTTGTCTTTTCTGGAAGATTCACAAGGAAGAGTCTGTTTGGCCTATATAGGATGTATTGTCAGATCAGAAAGAGAAAGGGTACATAATGTCCATGCTAGAAAACAATAGTTAATGGGGATATTTATTGAACCATGAGTAAGTGTGTATGACACAATGGCAACTGGATTATCTAAAAGCCTACAGCAACATGAACGAAATCACCTGAGAACTGCAGACTTATACCTCCTTAACGATTGTGAAGACAGCTAACTCACCTAAATGTCTGTGGCTACTTAATGATTTACTATTTTCATAAAATTGGAAAAATTAAAATATCTAAGCCTACAAATACAGTGAATATCTAATGCAACTTTAGCAAAGTTACTGCTCCCTAATACATTCTGATATGACAGACCCTCTGAGACTTGTGATATGGAAAGTAAAAGGTTCTGATAGACTTTATGCAAATATTTATTAGAGCATTTAATCATAGTTACATTGAGACTACTGTCTAGGTAATAGACCATCACCACTGATGAAACAATAAAGGGCCATTAGTGGAACACAATATTATTCTACGTCATATATAATTTCACATTAAAAAAGTACAAAATGTTAGCTATTTTCTTGTCAATAGATATAGCATTAAATTAGGAAAATCTCAATTTGGTTGGAGGTTTAATCCTTGGGAAACTTGGAAAGGACTGGTTGTTTGAAATTGTTGTTCTTCCTATGGGATTGCAAATTCCTTGGCTCTTCAGTCCTTTGCATAATTCCTCCATTAAGGCCCTGTGCTTAGCATCTGCATCTGTGTTGGTAAGGCTCAGGCAGAACCTTTCAGGAGACATCTGTATCAGGCTCCTGTCAACAAGCACTTCTTAAGGTCAGCAATAGTGTCTAGGTTTGGTGTCTGCAGATGGAATGGTCCCTAGGTGGGGCAGCCTCTGGATGGCCTTTCCTTCCATCTCTGCTCCATTCTTTTCCCCTGCATTTCCTTTTGACAGGAGCAATTCTGGACTAATATGTTTGAGATTGATCAGTGGCCATATTCCTTAACCAGGAGAAGAGGACAGGGCTGCAATCAGGATGTCAACTGAATGAAAAATAAATTATTGAGAAAAAAGGAAAGAAATGTTCCCTCATATAGTGATTAGTACATTTAAACAGTTTTAAGATGATCAAGGTAACAATGTGAATGACTTCATTAATTCTTGCTATTTATGATGGGTTGACAACTATTTAAATATTAGTTTATATAGGGAGAAAATAACATTCAGTCAAGACTGTTCTCAGTTTATTTATGGTAATATCCCTCTCTATTTGAATAGTTGGCAAATGGAGTAGGTTTTTGTTTCCTGGCAAAAATGGAACAAATGGTTTTCATTATTTCATGTTTGCCAATCATGTGCTTATATTTTTATTTGTGCATCAAATATATATTCAGGTATAGTTAGGTCTGTGAAGGGTGATTGTATCTTGCCATATCATGTGGTAATAATTTAAATTATTCTAATGTTTTTTTTCTCTAAATTATTGGATCCAGCTTCTGTGATATTTCACAGATAGTTTATCAGGTAGCTTTAAACCCAATTTTCTCACTAAACCTTATTTGTAGACTGCATAGTAAAGGATCACTTTTGCCAATGGTATCACATCATGACAAGTATATGTCATACGTTTCTCTTAATTCTGTGAAAGTGTAACTCACTGATTCTTTGTAACTAACAGATTATGATTCCTGGTGATGATATGTAGCTCTTTTCTGAGAGTCCTCTTTGCCATAATTTTGTGAGATGTACATAGGAATATGTTCATGTTATAGTTCAACAATATACCGAATAAAAGTAAAAATAGTTAAATTTTCCATGTTAAATATATGATATGCAAATATGTGTTTTATATGAAAAAATAAAGTGTTTATATTGTTTTTATGTGATGATTTTTATAGAGTTAAAAACAACCTCCCAACACTTCCTTTTCTATGCTTTTTGTATTGGGTATGGAAGATACAATATCTATATGTAATGCCACAGAGTGAATAGCACTAGTAAATAATTAGTACATTCTACATAATAAAATTACTTAGTTGATTATACAGATTAAGCTACAGTAGATATGTCTTATATCTTTAAAGAATGTATACACTGAGAACTCACGAATGCATAAAGTTGACTTCTCTTCCCTATTGTGGAGATTGGCAATCACAATAGCAACATTTTGATCATAATTGTCTTTGCAGCCCCACTACAATGTAAAGATATAATAGGATCCTGAACTTTTTAAGCACTGTTTAAATTTTGTGTTCATTAAATTAGCATGTTCTTTGTGTATTTTTCTATCATGCACTCTGTTCCAAATATGCAAACTAATAACACAACACAGCTGTTTGCAATCATAACACTATTCCTTTCCATCATTACAGATATGTAGTCCTAGAACCTAGAGTATTCATTACTGCTGTAGTATGGTGATGTAGCACATGATATGACACCACTAAAACAATGAACCTTTCTCCATGTATGACCATATTTCACAGAGTAAATTAAGTGACTTTCCAAGCTTTTCTAGCATTGTCCCTAGACATAGCACTATGCTCCCCAGAGGGATGCAGTGAGTATGAACAGACTGAAACAATGATGTGCATTTGTACATCTGCAGAATTTTGTTTTCCAGCTCATGTACAGACTCTACTTTCGGTAACCATCACAGTTCCCCAAAAAGGACAGATTGATCCTTGTCTCCTTATTTCTTTACTCATGAAATCCAATCACCTTGCCTGTTTACAACACATTGTAAATCAATAATTTATGAAAATCATGCAGTGAAAATGGTCACTCTTTGTATTGTTTTTGATAAAATGGCCACAAACTCATTTTAACTTTACTTGACTTTTTATAGTTGAAATTTGCAGGTTTTTAACAGTAAAATGTATTTTATTAAGGTTCATCCTTGCAAAATGTAATTGTATGATTTGAAACAAAACAGACACCTCAATGTTTATCTATAGGTTACAGATTAAAATTGAAGATAATACTATACTTTATATATTAATGTGATGATGCTTCAAAATGTATGCACTTGTGTATTTGTGTCTCTGTGTGTGTGTTTGTATGTGTGTGTATATGTGTTCACATAGCCACAAATATTTTGTGCATAAATATAATTAATGATACAATTATATCTGAAATTTAAAGAGAATACCATGAAATACTTTTATGCTAGACAGCAGAATCTACAGTATTATCAAGTTCATTTCCTAGATTAGATAAATAATTGAATGTTTGGAAATCAAAATATTAAGTTTGGCATTTATTTTCATGGTCCCTCTGTGTTCTTTTGTTTCTAATATTAATCTTATTTTGATGTCAGCCTCATGTCATCCCTCAGTTTCTCCTGACAAATTTTAACATACAAGAGGCTGCATTCCAGGAGCCAGATATTACTTCCTATTTTTCGGTATGCCCTTCTAATTGTCCTTAATCTCTTCTCAGAGAAACACACCAAAGGGTGTTACGGAAGGTAGCAGTGACTCTTCTATTTAATTTGTGATTGGAGTGAGAAGAGTCTAATAGTTATTTTTCCAAGAGTATAGGAAAGGAACCATTAAAGGATATATTTCTGGGCTACAGTCGGGCCTGTGAAAAAACAAATAGATATCTTCTATTGAGTTCTGTCAGAATTAGAGCACAGGCTTTTTTTTTTTTCTTCAATATTTCCCAAGCATCTCACTTTATTGGAATTGATAAACTTTTCATTATAAATCTTTTATATTGATAATACTGGAAAAATGAAGAGGTATTGAGTTTTAGAGTATTTCTCCCCAAGCATACCAGGGCATAGTACATCAAATATGTATGGGAACAATGTTATATGGATTTTACCAATAGTAATTTCTTTGTCTTTGTCAGTCCAAATAAATGATAAATGCCTCTAAATACTTTTAGTGAAACAATTTAACAAGTGGTGGAACATTTGTACATTCAGTGTTGGATAGTTATTGGTTTTGTTTTAATTTTTGGAAAAGGCCATTTTTTTTGTTAAGAGTGATACAGTGATATACACCTTTTATGACAGACATATCTAAGACTAACCTCAACACTAATAAATCTTCCTCCACCCATTTGCTATAACCCCTGATTAAAAACTGCTTACTTCCTCTCCTTAATATTTACAGGTCTTATTTGTTCAAACCATGAACTTTGAACTAAGGTCTATGAAATATAATATAAGAGGGAAGGTAGATATTAATCACCAGTTCATGTTTCAAAAGAGAGTCGCTTATTGAAAAAAATCATTGCATGAATTTCAAAACCATATTCATCTATATTGAATTTTCCTAGATGTCCTCTATAAACTTTGTCCCTCTTTAAAAATTACTACAATACTGTGAGCACAATAAGCACAGAATTAACATTCTTTCACCTTTTTCTTAGAAAACAGTACTGAGCACAAATCTCACTTCAGTTTCTCTGCTTCCACAGATTTCAGACTGGACATTTCTTTCCCCATGTTCTACAACATAAAGAGCCAGTCGCTGAGAGATTATTTTTTGCTATGGTACAAGTTTTCCATAAATCCAGAAATTTGAGTGTTTAATTGCATCTTGATTATATTTACCTCTGCATATTAACCATAATTAAGATTGATATCTATAGTATTATTCCTTTATGTGTGGAGACTTGAGTATCAATATCTATCTAATTTTTCTAGGTCATTCTGTCCCCTACTAATATAAAACATCTCAATAGTAAAGTACTAAGATTCAAGATTTGAGAAACAAAGCTCTGATTTTTATCATTTATCAAATTGATCTGTGTTGTATTTTTGTTTTTCTTGAATAAAAAATCAGAAAATACCTGTTTATCCCTTCTCTGAATTTTCTGTGCTGTATTCCACTTTCCCACAATTACTAACATAGAAAGAAGTTCTATCTCCCAGCTTTTTCTACTTACCGAGAAAATTATCTCCTAGTACTCACAGCCGGAGCCATAATGACTCTGTAGATTATCAGTGATACTTCTATATTAATATATATGATGTCCTGGACAGATGGTGAACATCTCTCAATAAGAAAAGGCAATGCATGCTACAAGAAAAAAATACAGCTGTTCTGGCACTTTTCCTACAGATGACCAGTGTCTAACGTTATTGGCAGGTATCACAACCAAACACACTTAGCATTAACATAAATTCTCTCTCAAAAGAATCGATACATAGAAAAATATAAAAATGTCCTGTCCAAATCACCTCCACATTCAACATTTCTTCAGCTGTATGACACATTTCCTACCTCAAGGACAATATCAATTCCCTTCTCAGTCTCATTATCAGGTTTGTTATTACCTACCAATTACTGTAAGTGCTCCTAAAATTACACCTTCTTTGTGTGAAATATAAATGATGTCTAAATTCACGTTACAGCACATGCAGGCAAGGATGTGGAGAAAGAGGAACACTCCTCCATAGGGAGTGGGATTATAAACTGGGACAACCACTCTGGATATTAATCTGCCGGTTCCTCAGAAAATAGGAAATAGCTCAAACTGAAGACCCAGTTGTAGTACTTCTGGGCATATACCCCAAAAAAGAGTCCATCATCCAAAAAGGAAACATGCTCCACTATGTTCATAGCAGCCTATTATTAAGTAGAATCTTGAAGCAACCTAGATGTCTCTCAGCCAAAGAATGGATCCAGAAAATGTGGCTCATTTATGCAATATAATAGTATTCAGCTATTAAAAACAAGGACATGATGCATTTTGTTGGCAAATGGGTGGGGCTAAAAAATACCAATCTGAGAGAAGTAATCCAGACCCAGAATTACAGGGAATGGTTTGCACTTCCTGCTAAATGTATATTAGCCAATATATCAGAATACCCATGATAAAACCCACCAACCATGTTTTACAAGAACTAAGACTCAGGCAAGGATACTTCAATCTCACTCAGAAGCCGGGAAAAATAATCATGGGTTGCAGAAAAAGGGAGGGACCTGACTGGGAGAATATAGAGGAGGGGAAAGGGGTAGGATTGTGTAGGGGTTGGGGAGACAGGAGAATGATTGGAAATATTCAGCTGGCAATGTTGGGAATTGGGAGAACTTCTAGAATGCCCCAGAGACCTGGAATGTGAAAGGCTTCCAGGACTCAGTGGGGATGTCTTATCGACAATGCCCAACAGTGGGACATTAGAAACTGAAGAAACAGCCTCCATTAGATAGAGGCCCCAATGGAGGGATGCAGACATTAACCTACCTTCAACATTTTTGAGCAAAAATTGTTTCTTCTAAACAAAAATTTAGGAAAAAATGGAGCAAAGCCTGAAGAAAGAGCCATCCAGTGACTGGCCCAACTTGGGATTTATTCCATTGGCTGACAACAAACCCTGACACTATTAATGAGGCTATGTTGTGCTTTCAGACAGGAGCCTAGCATGACTGTCCTCTGTTAGGATGCACCAAAAACATACTGAGCCAGACACAGATATTTATGTTTGAGCATAGGACTGAGATTGAGGACCCCTATGGAAGAGCTAGGGGAAGGCTTGAAGGAAGTGAAGGGGATGACAACTCCATAGAAATAACAACAGCTTCAACTAAGCTGGAAGCCTGGGAGCTCCCAGAGACTAAACTACCAACCAAAGATCCTGGGATTGAGGTAAAGAACTCTAAAAGGAGATACAGGGGCAACAGTTTAAGTGTAAATAAATAAAAATAATATTTTTTAAAAGAAAATGAATTGGCCATTAATATCAGCTACTCTTATTATATTTTTGTACAGATCGGTGAGATGAAGTATTTGAGTTTTGATAAAGTAGTTCCTCAAACGATAGAAGTCACAGAAAGGGCGAAAATTCAACTAGGATACTTCTTCTAAAGTCATATTGGGAAGGCTTATATAAATTTTGGGATGGATGTAATAAACTCAAGAATCATGTGGAATGAAGAATCCATGGTATATGTGCATATCTGTAAGGATACTGCTTAGCGTCATGATACTATGATTTCTTAATGCAGGAGTAGCCCAAGTTATAAAAATAAGACAAGAGATATGCTCACCAATGGTAACATGGGTAGAAAAACACTGTGTGAAAAAAGGAAGAAAGTGAGGTTAGACACTAGGTCTCATCCATTAACTTGGTGTAGCAAGAATTTAGAAGGAGAAACCCAAGTGCTCAGAACAAAGCAGTCTGATTTCAGCTCTCAATAAATTAACCTATTCCTGTTCTTTTTCCCCTGTAGACTGTGTGACTAGACATAGATATATTCATTTCTCTGTTGAATTTGTTGGATGCCTTAAAAATTATTTCTGTTTCTAATGCCAATAACCTTTAAAAATCCTTATATTTTCTGGCCTGTGTAAGAACAACTGTGAAAACATATGCAATTCATTGTGATGTTTTTTCCCTCAAACTCATAATTTGTAAGCAAGCAAATAATGGAAAGGTCAATCAATAATTTATATCATATACCTATATTGCCTTGATAATTAAATGTTCGGCTTCTCGTTGAACATCAATTGGAAAATGAAAAACAGTATATCTTCACATAGCAGGGATGATTAGAAATCAAAGAGGAAGCATGGAGAAAAAATAGTATTCCATCTGAGAGATTTTAAAAATAGGAATAAGGAAAAAATAGTCTGAAACAAGCCATCTCGTGGATAACTCCATCCTCTTGGCAGGGTCAAACTGAGCCCATGGAACCAACTTTCACTTGATGTGCCTTGTTTGTCTGTTGATCATAAATTACACGTGAATATAAAGAAAGAAGATGTCTGTTATCTAAACTAAGGTAATAATTTGTAAAGGCATTACCTATAGTGGTGTAATTACCTATGTGCAACCGGATTACTCCTTTGCTCCCAAACAATTTTGATTTATGGTCAAAATGTTTAGGCCTGACCCAAGTCCTGATTCCAAGCTTTGAAACCTGATAACCTAGGTAATACCCAGTCCCCTGCATTTAATTCATCACTCCACCATTGTGTCAATAAGAATGGACAATACTGCAACCCACCTTGTTTTGCGTTCTTGTCTTTAAAAAGACTGTGTATTTTCTCTTCAGGGTCACAGTTCACCTTCTGATTCTGTTCTGTTTCTCTGATTAATAGCAGTGGCCTACCTCATCTTAAATATGTATTAAAATGAACTTTCAAAGATATAGTTAGCTCCCTCCAGAGTCTATGCTTTTGTTCCCGAGGGACAGGTTTTGTTGCCTAACTGAAATAGATATTGCTTTGTAGGACTCTTGTGCCTGCTTGGGTTATTCTTATATTTTGGACCCCAACATGTGGAGTGGTTGATATTGTTATAGAGAAAAAGTTAGTATTAAGATTCAATGAAACCCTAGCTTTTCCAACAGCCCACACAGGCTATCAGATTCTCTTTATTTTTGGTCATTACTGGTAGCAGTTATCTACCACCTAGTCCTGTGCTACTGCAAATTCACTGAGCTTTGTAATTTTGGTCAAATCAGTATTAGAGTCACAAGCCTGGGAAAACTGGTAAGTCTCCACTAGCCAAAGTAAATTCATGTTCCCTCAATACTGACTGAATAATGCAGAGAAAAGCCAGGGTTTCATGTGTGCAGTAAAGCAGCCTACAACTGAGCCAAATACTCACTACAGTTATATTTCTTAACATCTTCTTGTCTTATCCCCTACTATCAGGTGAGCCTAGTAACATTGGCAAGGCTAGGAGAGGTATTTGCCTTTATTATGGGACAGACAAAGCCTACAACACAGAAGGATCACATGTATAGACAAGTAATCTAGAAAACACAGCTATTACCTGCCAAACAGGCAAGCTGATTAGAACCTGCTTTTAACCCCTGCACCATAAATCTTATATGGTGCTACACGGGATAGCAAGTCACAGATATCCAACAGTGAAGCCGAATATCCCTTCTCTCTTAACCTTTACATAGGTGGAATACAGAGGTAGAAACTCACAAAGTGTTTCACTGTATTAGTCATGGTACTATCTCTCTGCTCACTCCGAAAAAGCCCTCATGGCACTCATGATTGCATGACTGCCATAACCATATCCACGTCTTTCTGCATAATTGTCACTAAGGAGTAGTAACATGAGTATAAATTCTCTAATATTTTGGATATGAATTGCTAAAGATAGTAACTCATGGGGTGCTGGTCAATTAGACATTTACTGAGGTCATTTCCTGGGAAGTCCAGATTATTAATCTTGGCGAAAACAAAATTAACAAGTCTTTTGGAGTGTTAGTAAAGGATAGAATTGCTATGAATCTTTAAATCTTCTGAGTGACCACTGGTGAGACGTTTCAATACTTCCTTTGGCCCACCCATATTCACTAGGATCCCTGTTCAGAGGCTTCCTGGTAGACCTTCTCTTAATTCTGCCTAGAAATATCTTCCAGAAAAGCAATATTCAATATCAGAAAGTTAACATCTGAACATTTGACAATTTCAAGGTCTTTACCTACTCCACATACATCAAAGTGATTCAGGCACTGAACCCATGGGCTTTTAACACAGTGTTCAGCGCACACTAGAAATTAGATTCAACCTTTGAGTTGTTCTGTTTAACCTTGTCCCTCATATATATTAAAAATGGGCATAGTGATTTCTTTATTGAAAGCTATTATATAACAAAAGCCTTTGATTATGGCTATGCTAAATAATAAAAATATTGCTCTTTCCTGATTTTTCTTTTTTATTTCTATGTTTTTTATATTCATCTCTATATCTACCTTTATAGCAACGCAGAGTAAACTTTACCAAAATTGAATATCAATGTATCACTCTGTTAGTCAAGTAAATATCTTCCTCCGATACTTCTATGTATGTAATACTTGCAGATTTTTCTATTATATCTCAGTTGGCCATCAGGTAAAATCCTAAATTCTTTCCCGCTCATATGGTCCATGGGAAGGGTAATATGGAGAGGACAAACCTGCATAGCACATACAAATATCCAAATAATGTATAATATATGACATTTAAAAAGTATGTGATTGCAAAGAACTATTTTAAACAAACAATATAATTGCATAAACATACCAGAAGTATCATAGAGATGTGATTGGTGAGAGGAGAATGGTCATGAAGAGATACTGGTGGACAGTGGAGATTCACTGCAAAGATTGACAAGAAAATCTGGTACATAATTTTGTTTTGAGGGGAATACAAAATACTAATTTGATACCACAGACAATTGTGCAATACTTTGACTGACATCATAGAAAGGAATGGACAGCTGGAAAAACAAGAACAAACTCTACTATTATCTGCCAATGCATCGTGACAATATAATCCCTACTGTACTACACCAATGGAACTCTGAACCTCTGAGACTCTTAAAGGCAGAGAGATGATATAATATACATCTAATATTATATATTTTTACCAAGAAGGCTTTGAAAGACAGGTAAGATAGTGGTCTGGAAATGTTAAAGATTGGTCTCTCAGGCTACATGAGTGGGCCCTGTAAGAACTATCCTTCTGAGAGCAGTTCTTCATAGCGGGTCCTCCAAGGGAGTGTAGGAACAGAACACACCCGGTACCAGTCAAAAACTGACCAGCAAAGTTTATAATCCTCCTTGCAGGTGATGAAGGACCCCAAGAGTGAAAAAAAGTTGAAAATTTTAAAGGAGAAAAGGTAGCTTCACTGGGAGAAATATATGATCTGGATAAGAAACAGGAGCCAGTAAGTCAGAGCAGGAGAGGAGGAATCTCAGCAAGTCCCTGCTTATGCTACATCTCCACTGTCTCAGTCTCCTGCAGGAGCAGTCTTCCTCTCTGGAGCAGGTTATAGTCAGGCTTTGGCCAGATCAGGTACCAGATGATTAGTGGACTCTAGCCAGAAGCCTAACAGGAAAACAACCCTGCAGCCGGAGGGTGGGGGTGATTTTATTAGTCCCTTTGCTTCTGTTTACAGGAGTGTGTACATGCAAATACAGAATGGATTAAGAACCAATCAGGAGAGAGATTTCAAGTGTGAGAATACAAAGCAGAGCCTGCAGTAACCTTGGAGATCTCCATTAGAGCTGCTGATCCATTTATCTCTGCCTCCTCCCTCTGTGTTGCTGCAGAAGCAAGGAAAGTGAACAAGGAAGTCAGGAAAACAAAACAAAACAAAAAGCATAATTTACCCCAAGCTCTTGCTCCAATTAACAATACACAATACCAGCAAATGATGCTGGGGGCTTATAATGCCAGGGGGTGCTTAGGAATATAGTGTGCCTATCTAGAAAAAAAAGAAAACTTCTGTTTCTCTTTGAAATGTTTTGATTATGACGCTAGGGTTTGAAGTGCAGCTGGCTGCTGTATCTTTGTTCTCTTCTTGTGTCTATTTTCGCCAATGCTTCAATTATCACACTATATAATATATTTATATCTATTTGACTGCCTTATTAAAATATGCTAGGGGTGGAAGACAGAAATGCCATTTTAAAATACTGCTCCAAACTTAACAATTACCATAAAATGTCACCAAGTGTCACAATAATATAAATTAGTTTTAGAAATATTTGTTACATCATGTGCTTAAAATATAAATATATATTCAAAAGGTATCTTTTAATATATGTAAGATTAATATGTGATTGTACATTAGGTTTGAATGCAAGTATCTTTCATTTTTTTCTTAGTTGCAGATGACAGTCAAAATTTTTTTATTTGGAATTGATATATGAAATTGTATATTGAAAAAGCACTCCATTTCCCTATACTGTATTTCATTTCCAATCACAGCTATTCCTATTGCATAAGAAGTTAATATGTGTTCTGTCTCTTTAATAAATCTGAGTTCATTTATGGTACTTGCCTGTACATGGATATGGCACCATCTACTGGAAAATTTGTAGCCTCTCAAATAAGGATTCCTGAGAAAAATCTGACTCTCATCCTCCATCATCTTATTAAATACCAAAAGGCAGACTTATACCAGTGGGGATGCGTGAGATCTGCTTCTAACAATCTGGGATTTTGCCTGGATGTACATAATAGAGGAATTATGCATACAGTCTTAGATGATGGAAATTCAGGCTTGCTATTGAGTATACATATTCACCATGTACTGATTCAATGTCAGTGTGCATTATTTTTAGATAATATTTAACCAAGGAATGGATTTTTTTTTTTGGTTCTTTTTTTGGAGCTGGGGACCGAACCCAGGGCCTTGCGCTTCCTAGGCAAGCGCTCTACCACTGAGCTAAATCCCCAACCCCCAAGGAATGGATTTTGCCAAACATTCTAACACAGCTATCCCTCAAAACTCAAAGATTTTTGTGTCTCTAGTTCATGACATGGAATTATATGCTACTATGTTTATGTCTGTTTTTTAATATGAATATTCTAGAAATAAATCTCATGTGTGTGCTTCACCATTGGACACTACCACCTGCTGGCTGATGTGGGACTCAGGACTTCCACCACTTGAGTTCCTGCTGCAGCTAGTGCATATGCAGACTCCTGCATTAGCCACTGCCCTCTGTGTTTCACCACGTGTTGCCTGCTCTTGCCACATGTGTCACTTAGACAATCCCTCATCAACCACTCAGTCCCTCTTCAACTGCTACCAGACTGTAGCTAAAATTCCTGCACAAATATCAGAACATTAGATCTATTTCAGTTGGCAAGGAGAACCCCAAATTCCCAAAATAGGCCTTGGTCAGCCTTTCTGGGGAAAAGGGAACCCCCTTAGCTAAACTACAATATAGGACTTCAATCATTGGGTGGAGATTCCTCTGAAAGCAGTTCCTCGCTTCCCTCCTACTCCAGACTCTTGCAGACGATCATAAAATCCCAGGCCTGGGTAGGAATGCTTTCTGGTGTGTCTGGGACCTGTCATTTATGGCCTGTAGGAGTCTAAGTGATGACTCAGATGCCTGGCCTAACATAGTGCTACTGTTACCACCAGTAAATCCTCCTGGGATGCCAGTCAGGATTTCTCAGTAACTTTCCATAGTGAGCTATTCATTGTCTTCGAACATCCCTTCAGGATTTTGTTTTCTAGAGAATTTCAAAACTCTAAAACTAATGCCTCTCCTGAGGACATCAAAATACTAAAATGATCTAGTATTCATTAGGTAATGGTTCAAAATGGCCTCATAATAGCATGGTAAATTCCTCAATTTTAGAGGATATTCACAATCACTGCTAGCAGTCTGGTAAATGGAAGGTTCCTTATGCCGAAACATTCACACACACATGGTCTAACCCCTCTCTAATTTTCAGTTCCTGTGGCATCCCGCTGAGTTAACCTGTATTCAGGGTACTGGCTGTTCAGTCCAGCAGGCCTCCCCATCACTGTGATACCCTGCATGCAATCCTGCCAAGGAAAGCACCTTCTTCAAGCACGTGCTGGTGAGTGGTGACTAACTCGACCTCTATGTGCTTTCTTTATCTGAGAGCTTGACTTTCTAGGATGTACATATGATCTCAGGGGAGTGTTCTTGAGCTTGGAGCTACCTGTGCTGACCCTGGGGATAGATCCTTTCACTGACTCTCATTCTAAGACCTTTTCCCTTGGTGAGATTATTCCTCCATTTTTTTTTTGAGACAGTTTCTCTCTGATGAAAATGCCAGGCTGGGCCTGGGTAAACTGCTTTCTGGCTCAAGAGCAGCAGCTCTGAGTGTAGCCCCAACACTGTCATAGGCAATTAATAATACTAGTCTCATTCACAGGTCTATCGATCTTTGTTTCCTCGTGAAAAGCAGATGTGGCCCCATCCTTTGTGTCTGCCAGGGTCTCTGTCTGTGAGACCTGCTTTCCCACACATGTGCAACCCCTACACTTTGCACACTTGCTTCTCTGCTCTGCCTGCTGCAGACCCTGGTTCACAGTAGCAGGATAAGAAAGTCTGGTCCTGTCCCTTGCATCTGATAAGGATTCTTCTTGCTAAGACCTTTATGCAAGCAAGCTCTCTGTCTGTCAGGGACTTTGCTCCTGTGCTCAGCCTGCCACAGCCTCAAGAAAAACAGCTTTCACATTGTCTTTTCCAGCATGCTCACACTGCCCCCCCAGTTGGATCTGAGGTAGTACCTGCCCATGATCCCCAAAGGAATTATACTTCCACAGGTAGATTCATAACCTCTCTCCTGGCCAGTCTTCACAGGACAGTTTTAAAACCAGTGTAGTTTTAAAAACTGCAAGAGGTCATCTAGGAAAAACAGGAAAACCCATCCCAATTTTTAGAATGACTTACAAAGACATTATTACAATACACTTTTTTGGACCGTGACAACTCCTAAGGTAAGCAACTTCTGATAACCTTTCTTCTCCCAGAGTTACCTCAACAGAAAAGACAAATTTAAAAAAGCTACAGAGGGGGCTTCTAACTCTACAGAAGTTTTTGCGTAGGAGTTTTAGGGGGACCATGGTAGAGATGAGAAGGCTTGCACACTAATACCATATTCTTGGGAAATCTGTCTGAACAGCCTCAGCTGTTGCTGTGGGACTCCTGGTCTCCTAAGACTAAGAGACCACCAGGCTTCTGCTACAGACATGGTCAACATAGTAACTTTGCAAAGCTTGCCATAACTTCTACAAGTCAAGGAGCTATGTTTTGGGGCCATCAAGCTGGACATCAGACTGTCAATTATCCAATGTTGTGCAGGACAGGGGGATATCACATGCAAATAAACCTCCAGGGGATTTCCTAGGCTTGGCTATGAATGACTGAAGGAGCCTGAGTTCCCTGGACCTGACCACTGCCATCAACAGCAAGGAGCCCTGGGTAACTATCATGGTATGTGGGTGGTCTAACTCCTTCCTTTTGGACACAGGGGCCATTTACTCTTTCCTAATGGAGTTTTGTAGATCCATGTCTCTCTCATGTTCCCCCATTGTCAGGGTAGGAGGCAACTTTACTTTCCTCACCAAACCCCACTGGTTAGTTACATTTTCAGGAATATACCTCTTACCCATTCCTGTTTGGTAGTGCCAACATGCCCTGTCTCCTTATTGAGAAGGGATCTTCTAGCTAAGTTGGGAGTCTTTATTTCCTTTGTTCCACACATTTGCCTAAACCCAAGCTTGTCAGCAGCTCCTCTGCTCCTTCTAGTCAGCCAACCTACTAACAGGAACATGTTGCTTCCTTTACCAGCTTCTCAAGTAGACCCCCAAATCTCAGGTGATCCGGAAATTCTTTGTTGCTTAACAGTCTTTCCAAATAGGACTTGGAAACTGCTTTCTCTGTCTTTTTTTCATGGCTGTTTTAAGTCATCCAGGACATGATCTGTAGGACAAATTGTTCCTTCTCCACAGAAAGCTTATCTCAAAGACTATTCATGTTGTTAACTTATACTATATCTTTTGTAAAGTTATAAGCTACAGGAAACCCACTCAGACCTACCTCTCACATACGAAATAAGTACATCTGCCCCAAGTTCACATTTACAACCTATTCTAATTGTTGGTATTCCTCTGGGTTTCAAATGTACATCTATGAAAAAAATTCATTTCTTCCAAACACACTTAATCGTACTCTACACCTATAATGAATATATATGTGTGTTCCAGCAACTCATCATATCCAGGTGTTTACTACACCTAGGATATCTCCAGAGAAGCCACCTCCAGATGTTCCAATCATCTTTCTCAGACACAGACATCCCTATTGGTCCTGTTCCTTCTGACCTAACCGCAGATCATTCCATAGATGCTTGCCAAAAAGGAAACAGCCAACTCTTAAGATTGGACAAACATCCCATACCCATTCTTCTAGCAGGATATAGAGATCACAACTACCCTATTCCTGCTCCACTATCGTCTTTCTAATTTTTCTTTTTTAAAAAAAACAAAACAGGGAAATGTTGGTATTCTTTCTAAGGTCCATCCCCACAGCTACCTGGCAACAGCCATGTATGCTACACCCCAGAGTTGCCTGGAAACAGCCAGCTGTCCCTGACTATAAATGGGGTTGTTGACCCCTCCTCTTCCTCTTGCTCTTGCTCTCTCTTTCTCTTGCTTACTCTTCTGTGCTCATGTGCTTCTCTTTGTCCCTGTTCTTTCCCTCCCCATCTTCGTCCTCCCTCCACATTCTCTTACTTGTACCCTCTTCTACTCTCCTTGTCTCTTCAAACCTCTACACGTGGAACCATGTTGGTCTGGTGTGTTCTGTCTGTAAGTGGGCTAAGATTTTTACTCCCAACACACATTGCTGTCCATGCTATGGGACAATATATTATTCTTCCTTCCTAGTTCTGATTCTGTCATTTGTACTCTACCAGTTTAACTTATTTCTAGATACTTGATGGAAATTTTATGTAACAGGCAAGTGACTGTGCTGCTTCCCTTTGATCCCCACACATATAATAGTACAATAGTAGCACAGTGTATTCTCCTGTATATTCCATCTCAGACTTATTCAAAATCCTCACATTTTTTAATTGTATTTTCCAATAAATTCTATTTAAGTATATTTTATAATTTTATGGTCTTTAATTCTGTTTGCTATGTCACTCATACTCTTATCTTTCTACTACGGACCACCATGTTATATTAAAATAAACATTACCAAAAAATAGTACTTCAAATTTCAATGTAAACTTGATAATTTTACCTTTGTTATCAAGTCTTAAATTTTGTTAAATCTGAGTTCTTGCAAGAGTATTAGTGGCTTAGTGCTCAAAGAAAATATCAATTTTTCATTAGATCTTTGGTGAATAATGGAGACCTATATTATGGTCAGGAAGAAAATTGGTGTGTGCCCTATGCAGCATATCTAGCTATTACACATGGCTTTTGAGATGAGATATCCTTCAAGAAACTCTTCTACTGCTAATTTCCCTGATACAGCATAATATTAAATATGTTTTAAATATCTAGCCTTATACTCACAAACAAGCCTCATTATCGACCTTAGCAAAATCTTCAGTATGAATCACAAATACCATTGCAGTATTGCATAACTTGTAGAGTTTCAAGGACCAACTGAGAGTGCGGTTTCTAACCTGATTCATGAATTCCAAAAAATCACGATTATTTCAAGACTGTGACAGCAGTTCAGAAAACACATATGTAGATTATAAGACCCAGAGTTAAAAAGATATCTGATACTTTAAGAAAGCTACAAAATAGATATTAGCTAAAAACGTACAGAATACCCATGATACAATCCATGTAACTCAAAAAGTTTAACAGCTGAAGAACCCAAGTGAAGATGCCTCAATTCCACGTGAGAGGTAGAAGAAAGCAATCCCAGGACAGGGAGGGTGGGATCTTGGTGGGAAAGAGGAAAGGCAGGGGAAGAGGGGAACATGATCAGGTACTGGGTGGAAAGAACAGGACTGAAGTCCTGAATTCCACCAGAAAGAATGGAAACAGGCAACCTCAGGAGGTTGGGGGGTGGTCCTAGAATACCAAAAATCTGGGAGGTGAGAGACTCTAAGGACTCTAAGCGAGTCACCTTAGGTAAAATATCCTACAGTTGGGATACAGAACTAGTAGAGCCAACATCCAGTAGAAATACTGGGCCTCGTGGGAAGGATGGGATTGCCATCCTACAGTCAAAACTCTGACCCAGAATTGTTCCTGTCTGAAAATACTTCAGGAACAAAATGGAGGAGAGCTATAGGAAAAGGGGGTCCAGCAACAGGCCCAAATTAGGACTCAGGTCAAAGAGAGGCCTCAAGGCCTGACATTATGTCTGAGGATATGATATGCTCACAAAAATGAGCCTACCATGACAGCGCTCCCAAAGACACAAGAAGCAGCTGAAAAAGTCAAAAGCAAATGTTTAGACCCAACAAATGGAGAGAAGCTGCTGAAGCCTGCGGTTAAATTAGGGAAAAGATGGAAGAAGCTGATTTTTTTAAATATTTGTCTATAAATCAGTTTTCTAAAACTGATGGAAAAATTTCTCAAGAGCTCACATGTAGCTGAAAATCTAATGGCAAATGATATATGCTAAAAGAGAGTGAATTCTTCTTTTTTCAAGGATATGATATCTGATAAGCTATTCATTGCCAATAAATCTACATTATACATACTATGATCACCACATATTTTACACAGCTTGAAGTTGTTTTGTGTACATTTATATCTTTAAGAAACATAGCCATTAATAAGAAGTAGAAATCTTTTTGATAATGAATGGAAAAGAAATATAATGGGCAGATGTTAGGAGAAGGAAAGGAGGAAATAAAGTGCAGAGTATTCTTGTATGAACCTCAACAATAAATCAAAGAAGCACCTCCTCTGTCTCTCTCTTTCTCGCTCTCTGTTTCTGTCTCTGTCTCTGTCTCTGTCTCTGTCTCTGTCTCTCTCTCTCTCTCTCTCTGTGTATGTGTGTGTGTGTGTGTGTGTGTGTAAATTAATGGAAATGCCCTATATTTGGAGCGATGTAGTTACACAAATATGTATCATATAGCATGAAGTGAAATCTCCAGTGAAAGCAACTAATTGTTTTGATGAATTGTTGACCAAATGGGTTTCATCATTTGCCAACCAAGCACCACCCAGCATTGTCAAAGCTATGGTTAAATCTCCACATTGTAAGGCTCTGTTGTATAAGATACAACTTTATCATGAAAAAGAAGTACCAGATTTGAAGCTTCACTGCTACTGACTACATTTAATATGGATGAAAAGTAAGCTGCATGTTACTAGAGGAGAAAACAAATCAATATAACCTAGAAGGTCTTCAATATGCACTAGTAAGAAGTATTCAAGATACATTGTTGCCATACTTCCTTGTTATCAGAGAAATCTGTTGATTAAGTAGACCCTGACACCAGACAAAAGAACTGGTAAGGTTGAAGTGGATTAAAAAAAAAAACCAGGGGGTTTGAGAGATGGCTCAGCGGTTAAGAGCACGGACTGCTCTTCCAGAGGTCTTGAGTTCAAATCCCAGCAACCACACAGTGGCTTACAACCATCTGTAATAAGGTCTGATGCCCTCTTCTGGTGTGTCTGAAGACAGCTGCAGTGTACTCACATATAATAAATAAATCTTTATAAAAAATGGGGTTGGGGATTTAGCTCAATGGTAGAACTCTTGCCTAGCAAGTGCAAGGCCCTGGGTTTGGTCCCCAGCTCTGGAAAAAATGAAAGAAAAAAAACCCCAGAGAATCTTATATTTGAGAGTGGCAAATTTTGTAATAAGCACCTGGGCAAGCCCTACCTATCCTGGAACATATAACCATGATTATCAATGAGATGACCATGATATCTGATAATGTAGCATAAAAACCTAGACTAGAATTCTCCATGCTAATTAGGTTTCAGAATAGGCCCCAAGTGTTTCTTCAATGAAGTTCCCTTCCTGGGCATCCATTCCTGTAAAAAGTTTTTAATCCCTGATTCACCCTAAGTAAGACATACGCATTCACACTTGCCATAAATAAAGCAGTTTGGATGAGCAAGGCTATCTCCTTCATCAAGGATGACTGTGGAGGAGTGGGGTGAGAGGGTGTGGGGAGGCCTGTCCTCAGAAACAGCCACACCTAATTCTCCCTGAGAAGACTTTATCTCTTTCAGCCCATCTTTATTCACTCGATGGGAACCAGACACAGTTCTGCCCTGACCTAGAGTCAGCAATCTCCTTACTGCCTGGTTATGGGAGGAGAGATACGTTGACCATTGTTCTCAACTCCTTTGTTGCCCAGCAGCATTTGGGTCACAGGATTTTGAGAATCAGAGCACCACTCCCTGAACACTCTGTTTCTCTCCCATGGAGAAACAGGCTGGGACCCCTCTCTTGGACTTTGTTCTACCTTCTCTGAGTTGCATGGCTGCACTCTGGCATTCCAGCAGAGAGGCAGACATGCGGTCTGACTGTAATTTACTACTTTTGATTCTTAAAAATACAATACATCCAATCCATTTTCCCTTCTCTCCATCCCTGTTAGGTCTAGTCCCTCTATTTGCTATCGAGAAAGGAGCTGGCTTCAATTTCCATGAGATAGATGCGATACCTCACACTGCTAATATGGACAAGAACCTGAGTCTACTAGGTAAAATACCTAAGTAAAAATAAAACAAAACAAACAAACAAACAAAATCAAAACATCTTATTCTGACAAAAAATAAAAATAAACAGTCCTAATTACATATTATTTTATCCATAAAACTGCATAACTTGAAACTCATCAGAGGTATTCTGCTTGGACTAGATGGGAAATAGAAAAAGAGATGTTCTGGTGGATTGTGTGTAGAAAATGAGAGTCTGTAAAGTACTAAGTCCTAAGTGTGATGTGATCATCCAACCTTTCCACTAAAGCCTCATATGTCTGTATTGCAAAGGAGGTAGGAAGATTTTAAAGGGCCTGAAGTGGTTGATATGTCCAATGAAAAATGTTTATCAAATATAATTTCCTAGCAGTATAGGTACTCACAGAGTCTGTGGCAACAAACATGAGATCTAAAGAAAGTGATTCAAAATAGACAGAAATACCAGCACTGAGGAGGGAAATTAGACAAGTTTGTCATCCCTAAGAAGAAGTTATATACAGTTGATATCTGCCGATTGTCACTGGTTATAACAGCCACACTACAAAGCAGTACATATTTGCAGAGACAAAAAGTCCATATATTTTCTTTCATGTTTTGTGTATATGTGTGAGTTGTTAGAATTTATTTTATTTTGGAGTTCATGAATAACTGTTTTATTGTTAAGTAGAGTAGTTGCTGTTGTGGTGGTGGTAGTGGTGGTGGTGACAGTATTTTTCCTCCTCTTCTTTCTTTATATTACTTTTTTCTTTATCTCTTTTCTTCTTTCTTTTTACTTTTTTATTGTTCTGGGAAGGTATAAGGACAGTGAGTGGGAGAAAGGGACTTTGCAGAAAAGTGGAAGGATTATCAGGGATTTAGCTAGGCTGAAAAAGGAAAAAAATCTGATGAAAATATTTATTTGAAAATGATTGCAATACATGCACATGTGAAGTAATATATATGTATATATATATATATATGAGACATATGTATATATGAGATAAAAACACTATTTATATAGAATGCTTTTATATTTTGATAAAGCAGATATGACTTTTATATGTAGGATTAGTTTAATTTTAACATATATAAAGAGTCCATGTAGTGAACTACATGAAATCAGGGAGTGACAAATCTACAACATCGTCTCCTTTTTTAGTGAAAATAGGTCCTTCTATCATACAATTCATCTAAACCATGTTCTCCTCCCTCCACTCCTGTGAGCTCCACCTGCCAATTCCCTTCTCCTCCAGGTTCACTACCCATCAATTTCCTGTTCAGACAGGGGCGGGACACCAAAGACCAAAGAGCAACAGGATACATGATCATCTCAAAGTACAAAGGAAAAATCTCTAAGAATTTTTAACCACTTTTGGTTTGAGGAAAAATATTCAAGTATTTCTCACAAAAATGAATTCCCATAATGTTAAGTGGAAATACTGCATATATAGTTTTTAAATGATTCACTATGCCTGTAATAAAAAAAAATAAAGGGTATCAGTTGTATGTTTTATTGTTTATTTTTTGTTTTGATTGTTTGTTTGTTTTTCTCTTCTTTGTACATTGTCCTAGAAGGCATCCTCTGGGCATTCATTAAGGAAAGTGAATAAGTGGAATTTTTATTTCTTTTTATTTTATACATAGTGTCAATTTACTTTTCAATTAATTGTATCATATATATTGAATAAACTACAATGCAGATATGGTGGGCATACATGTGAATAACTTTCTGCTTTGTTTGAAATGTGTGAACCCACTTCTAATCTGAACTATTGAGGTATGGATACATACATTTGATCTGGATCTTGAGGTAGGAAGACATATGTCTTTTATTCAGATATGGAAGTAGGAAGTTACAAACCATTATTCTAGATCTAGAGTTGAGAAGAGATGCCCTTAATCTAAATCATGCATTCTGCTGGAAGCTTATGTGGTAACACAGAAGAAGGAAGCACTTTGCCTACTTGGAATCACTTGATCATGGCTTGAATATGCTTTACTCAGGGAGTGGTAAAATTTAGAGGTGTGGCACTGTTGGGATAAGTGTGGCACTGTGATCACTGGCTTTAAGACCCTGATCCTAGCTCCCTGGAAGTCAGAATTCTGCTAGCAGTATTCATATGACAATGTAGAACTCTCAGATCCTCCTTCACCATGAGTGCCTGGACACTGCCATTCTCCCACCTTGAAGATAATGGACTGAACCTCTGAACCTGTAAGCTAGCCCCAATTAAATGTTCCTTTCAAGAATTCCCTTGCTCATGGCATCTGTTCTCAGCAGTAAAACACTAACTAAGACAGCTTACTAGGACATCCATTCCTTAACTTTCATTAGACCTTCTTTGGAAATATATCATATACAGAAGAACAGTTGACACACACAGACTTATGGGACTGAACAACCAATAGATAACTGAACGTTCAATTCACAGTCAGCCTTCTTTGGATTAATAGGAATTAGTAGCAGTTTATAAGAATTTCCAATAAATTCCATTCATCCACGCACATAAACACAGACATATATTTATGTATATATACCCATACAGATACATTATATGCATATCCACATGCACAGATATACATATACATATATCTCGTATGAATATATACATATATATAACATATTAATATGTACATTCAAGAAATATATTGGAAAGTATAATATGTGCAATACAAACATTTGATATCTAATCTAACTCATCAAGTCTTTCTTCGTGTAACCTTAAAATAATCATGATAAAGTTTAATATACCATGAGGGTAATACTTTGACTTACTGTATGGAATCATCTATTGACCCATAATTCTTCCTGTCTTAAATGTTTCTCCCAGAGACAAACTATTGTTTCTTGAAAATATTAGGAAAGACCAAGTGTCTGGCCTTCCTTGGGTCCATCTCTAAACTTGTAGTGGAATAATTCATAGAAGTCTCTTGCTGAAGGACAGATACATGGCTACATCAGATCTCATAAACACTCTCTTTCTCACTTACTGAAAGCTTTATTAGAAAATGAATGGTCTATAGCAAAGGTAGGAAGGGTGTGTGACATCCAGACAGAGAGAAAGTGAGAGAGCAAGAGCATAAGGAGGGGGAGGAACATGGGAGGGAGGGTTCAAAGAGGGACAAAGGGAGACACCAACAGGGGAGAATATAATATTATATAGCCACTGAGATGACTATATTTTGTCTTAGACTATGGATAAACTATATATATATGTATACATACATATATATATAGCAAATAAAATAAAGAAAGTGGGTTTTAAAGGCAAGACAAGAATAGAAAAAGGGAGTTGGAGGAGAAAGTCATAATTCATAAATAAACTGAACAATGTAATTATTCTGGACTGGTCAAGGAAGAAATAAAGAAAAGAAATTAAAAAACTTTTTTAGAATTTATTTTGAAATCAAGGTAGCACCATGATTTACCCAAACTTTTCTCAATGAAATTTTGAGCATGGAAGCCTACATAACTCCTACTTGTTGCAGAAAGAAACATATTCTCGTTTTTTCAGCAGCTTGTGGTTCACCTAAACATTCTAGAACTAACAAATACTTTGCTGGAGTATGTAAGGAAATAATCAAACTCAGGTTGAAATATGTTATAGTAAACCTCAAAAGGAATTAATAAAGAGGTTAATGGAACCAAAATGTTGGTTCTTTGAGAAAATCAACTTTTATAGATAAATTACCTTCTTCCTTTATAGGACACAGAGAGTGTGTTCAAATTAACAAAAACCCTTTCAATTAGGATCTTCATAATACAGATTCAGAGGAAATTAAAAAAAAATCAGTTTTTTTTTTTTTTTTTTTTTTTTATAAAAAGCCTATAAACAAAACCAAAATCCTATGAAATGGTCTTTTCTTTTGCCATTTTTAATTAAATAAAACAGATAAACCTTAAACAACCCCATTTATATGCTTTCAAATAGAATAGAAAATTTCTCCCAACAAAAAAACCCAGGTCCAACGGGTTTAGCTGCAATAAGTGCTTAGTACAGTCCCTATAATATGTCAATTTATCCAAACTATTGATGAAAATTGAAACAGATATGCACTGGAAATTTATGAAGCCAAATATGCTTATACCTAAACCACACTAATGCATAAAGACCCAACAAAGAAAGAGAACTTCAGACCAATCTTATGAAATATAGTTCAAAAAATTGTCAACAAAAATTTGGCAAAAGTTCAAAAGCATTTCAAAAAATTTTAAAATGATCAGTTTAGGACTTCATAAGGCCATTAGGGATGGTTTAATGTATTCGGCAAAACCATCAATGATCCATTATATAAACAAACTGGAAGAACAAAACCACATGCTCATTTCCTTAGATGCTGAGAAAGCATTTGACAAAATTCAACACCCCTTCATGATAAAAGTCCTGGAAAGAATAGGAATTCAAGGCCCATACCTAAACATAGTAAAAGCCATATACAGCAAACTAGTCGCTAACATTAAACTAAATGGAGAGAAACTTGAAGAAATCCCACTAAAATCAGGGACTAAAACTCTCCTACTTATTAATATGGTTCTGGAAGTTCTAGCCAACAGACAGACAACAAAAGGAGACCCAAGGGATACAGATCGGAAAAGAAGAAGTCCAAAATATCACTATTTGCAGATGATAATCATCTATTTACATAAGTTAAAAAGTTCCACCAGAGAACTTTAAAGCTTGTTAAACAGTTCTTCATAAAAGTGGCTGGGTTGATGTCAAATAAATCAGTAGCCTTCCTCATTAAAGAGATCTCTTCAAGCACCAATGGAAATTAAATCATTATACCTTCATTAATCTATTAACCCAAATAATATTTAAATGTTCATATTCCATAGTGTTACTGAAGCAAGATAAAAAGATCATTACAATAAGAATATTAGACACTGAAGAAAAGAAATTGAAGAAGCTTTTCATCAATGGCAATATACTTTTCCATGCTGATGCATTGGCAGGATTAATATAGTAAAAATGGCCATTTTACCAAAAGAGATCTAAGACAGATTCAATTAAAATCCCATCAAAATACCAATAATTCTTTTTAAAGAACAATTAAAATTCATCTGAATAACAAAAAACCCAGGATGTGAAACTATGCCTCAACAATAAAAGGACTGTGTGTGTGGTGTGTGTGTGAACTCACAGTATACAGAGCAATATTAAAAATATGGTATTGATTCAGAGACAAACAGATAGACCAATGGATCTGAATTGAAGACCCAGAAATGAATCCACCACCCATTTATGATTTTTATGCTACCAAAGGATCACAGTTTATTCCATCCAATGGAAAAAGATGAACATATTTCAGCAAATGGTGCTGGTTCAATTCTGGAGGTCAACATTTAGAAGAATGCCCTGATCCATCCTTGTTCCCCCTGTCAAATTAAGTCCATTTGGATCAAGGACCTCCACATCAAACCAGTATTTTCTCAAACTAATAGAAAAATTTTAGTGAACATCTGAACACATGGGCACAGGAAAAATTTGTCTGAACAAAACACCATTTGGCTTTATTTTATTCTCTAAGATCAAGAATCGACAAATGGGATTCATGGGAGGTGAAAAACTGCTGGCTAAATTGTAAGGCAAGGACAGAACAAGGGCAACCAACAGATTGGGAAAAGATGTGGACAATCGGAAAACAGATAGAGGCTTTATATCCAAAATATAAAAGAACTAAAATGTTAGACCGCAGGGGAGACAAAAACCCTATTAAAAATGGGGTTCAGAACAAACATCAAAGATTTCACAGCTGAGGAATGTGAATGAGAAACACCTAGAAAAAATGTTCGACATCTTTAGTCATCACACTCAAAATCAAAACAACCCTGAGACTCACTCACACCAGTGAGAGAATGGCTAAAATAAACAAAAACTCAGGTGACAAAATGCTGGCGAGAATGTGGAGAAAGAAGAAGGTTCCATTGTTGAAGGGATTGCAGACTGGTACAATCCCATTTTGGAAATCAGTCATGGAGGTTCCTCAGAAAATTGGACATTAAACTGCCTGAGGATCCAGGCTAACTCTTGGGCATATACCAAAAGATGCCCCAACATATAAAAAAGACCAGCAGCTCCAATGGGACAGGCAAGCCTTATTTATAATAGCCAGAAGCTGGGGATGCCCTTCAACAGAGGAATGGATACAGAAAATGTGGTATATCTACACAATGGAATCAAAGCTATCAAAAAAACATTAGTTTATGAAATTTGCCCAGGCAAATGGGGAACTGGAAAATATCATCCTGAGTGAGCTAAAATCACAGAAAAGACATACATGGTATGCATCATTGATAAGTGGCTATAGCCCAAATGGTTGAATTCCTAGATGCCTAGAACAAATGAAACTCAAGACGGAGGATCAAAATGTGAATGCTTCACTCCTTCTTTAAAAGGGGAACAAGAATACCCTTGGCAGGGAAGAGAGAGGCAAAGATTAAAACAGAGACTGAAGGATCCATTCAGAGCCTGCCCCAATGTGGCCCATATATATAAGCCACCCAATTAGACAAGATGGATGAAGCAAAAGAATGCAGAAGTGTTATCCTGAGAGAGACACAGCCAGAATACAGCAATACAGAGGCGAAATGTCAGAGCAAACCTCTGAACTAAAATAGGACCCCTTGAAGGAATCAGAAAAGAACTGGAAGAGCTTGAAGGGGCTCGAGACCCTATATTTCCAACAATGCCAAGCCACCAGAGCATTTCAGGGACTAAGCCACACCTAAAGACTATACATGGACTGACCCTGGACTCTGACCTCATAGGTAGCAATGAATATCCTAGTAAGAGCACCAGTGGAAGGTTAAGCCCTGGGTCCCTTAAAATGAACCCCATGAACTAGACTGCCATATGGGAGTATATGCAATAGGGTCGGAGGGGAACATATAAGGAATATATATATGTTTGCCCGGATGTATGAAAGGGAATAATAAAGAAATGTATAAAAATATTCAAGTTAATGGAAAAAAAAAACAAAAGAAAAAGAATCTGTGGATTATAATTTGATTTATTCTAAAATATAGACACATAGTGTAAAATATATATGATATGCATACATACATGAATTTCATTCTCCAATTAAATGGAGGTGAAGTAATGTCCCGCAACGACATGGCATTCTAAAAACATACTGAGAGAATTCCAACAATGTCATTTCTAGGGAACAGTTAAGTTTATTAGATTAACTTACAAAACTTTGGTGATTGGCTGCTTAAACCTGTGTTTGAGGTCTGACCCAAAATATACAACAAAATGTTTGTACTCTGTAAGAATTATGACTTGTTCAGGGATCCAATGATAGAATCACAATCAGGACTTCCTTGGCCACATTCAGTCACAGTAGATTTGAGTACAAAAATTTGTAGGAGCATATGTTACTCAATTAAGTACCCTATCCTTCCTGATATTTTAAGAGGAAATGTAAAAAGTCCAAATACAGTCTAAGATACTTCTTTGTCATGTTTCACTGGGAAGATTGCCTGAAAATGTCAAAAATTTTGCTTGGAGACTGGAACTATACAAAACATTTGAGAGGACTTCCATTCTTTCCAGCACTTTTTCCTTCAGAGTCCCTAAGAGTAGGATGGACTTACATGGGTGTTTGACAATTCTTAAGTTCCAGCAGGTTGCTGAACTCTACAGAATCTTACAATTAATTCTCTCTCTAGAAGAGGGGTATTGAGATGTCTTGAGGATTATTTCCTCCTAAGAAGTACAAGTGAGAGAAATGATGAAAATTAAGAAATGGACACATAGTATAGCAATAACCTGTGATAGCAAATACATTTTTAATGGAAGCATTTTACCTAGTGCTTCATTTAAATAATCAACAGCTATCAGTTCTTTAGGAGATGCCATGGCTCCCTCTACCTCAGATATATATTTATGTTACCCATATTACATGTGACTTTTTCCTTCCTGGAATTGGCATTGAATCCAACAGGAACTTTGAATTTATGTATATAATGCATGCCATTATTAAACTAGGTAAGACATCTTGATTCTCAAATTTATTAATAAACATGCAAAATCCACAACTGAACAAGGTCTTCAGGTTTACTTCTCTAAAGCATCATTAGTGCTACTATGGAGGAGCTAGCTCATATAAAGGAGATATTTTGTTTCAGTACTAAGTTTAATTACCCAAATACCATACCCAATCAACCTTCTTACCAATAGGAACTTTTCATTCTCTTCTAAAAAGCAACAAACAAATATGAAAAATCTCCTGTAGTAAATGTGAGCACAGGTAAATTGAATGCCTTAGGGAAAGTTTTAAAGAGGCAGTTGTTGAAGTACCTCACTGTATGGGGTATATGTGTATCTCACCCTGTCTGGTTCTGAGTCTCATCACCTTACCATCTCATTGGCAAATGTCAATCTCGCAAAGTCCCTTATTTGTGATATAACACCAATTTTAATATTTAAGCCACACTTTAAAAGTGCATACCATATATAAATTGCTATCATATACTTTTCCGTTGGCTGTTTTAATCCTGTCTTAGTTATAATTTGTTCTCATTGTGAGTGATTAACTCACATATTACTGCTGTCTTTGAAAGTTTCTAATGTTATGTAAATGTGTGTATAAGAGTGGTTATAATCAATCATGTGAAGTATTGAGTGAGGAATCCAATTTTCATATGCTATCTACCTGTCCCCTGATTGTGGAAAAGAGTTCTGTCTATGAGAAATTTGATGTTTTTGAACACACGCACACACAAACACACACACACACACATACACACACATACATACACACACACACAAGCACACACACATGCACACGTTAAGTCTCCTTTTGATCGAGTCAATATATATTTTTTATTGGACTGAAATTTCTACTATTACAGAGTGAAACAGAACTTAATCTATTCAGTCAATTTTTCTAACCTGAACAATATCCTGGGTCCCTAGAAATATTTTTTCTTACATTTTTCACTTCTCGCGTGTAATAATGGGTAACTCTAGGTCCTAATATAGTTGACAAGGTCAGCAGAGTACTATCTGCTCATTCATAGTAGTCATTGTCTTAACAGTCTGTTTAAAAAAATGCTACTCATGATGAACTGTTTGTCTCCCTCAGAGGTCATACATTACATTCCTTATGGAGGCTACAGGAAAGTAATGGTACAGATATCCATCTATGCATCAGTATTCTGCTAATAATTCTTTTGTGAGGAAAAAGTCCATGCATCTTCTCCTGAGATCTATAAGTTAGTTCAAGAACTAGCTTCTTTGATTTCTGAAAAAAATCATTAAATGACTTCAGGTCTATCAGTCCCAATGAAGTTGTCTACAAATGAACAGAACTTTCTCTTATTTTTCCTCCATCTTTATTAAATTTGGTATTTCTTATTTACATTTAAAATGTTATTCCCTTTCCTGGTTCTCAGGCCAACATCCCCCTATCTCCTTCCCTTCTATGTGGGTGTTCGCCTCCCCATCCTCTCCCCATTACTCCACCCAACAATCCCATTCACTGGGGGTCCAGCCTTGGCAGGGCCAAGGGCTTCCCCTTCCACTGGTGCCCCAACTAGTTTATTCATTGCTACCTACGAATTTGGAGCCCAGGGTAGGGCCATGTATATAGTCTTTGGTTAATCGCTTAGTCACCGAAAGCTCTGGTTGGTTGGCATTGTTGTTCATATGGGGTCTCAACCCCCTTCAGCTCTTTCAGTCTTTTCTCTGATTCCTTCAATGAGGGTCCCATTCTCAGTACAGTTCTTTGTTGCTGGCATTTGCCTATATATTTGCCATATTCTGGCTGTATGTCTAAGGAGAGATCTACATCCTGTACCTACCAGGCTACATCTCTTTGCTTCATCCATCATCGCCCAGACATGTGGCCAATAGAGACTGCAGGGCAGGAGAGACTGCCACTTAAGCTCCCATTTCCCCACATCCCTCGTCAAAGAGGAAACTGTATAGGGAGTATAGGCACAGGAAGATGGGGCAGTAAAGCTGCAGAAGGCCTTTGTTCCAGACTGCATCCAGATATGAAGGGACCCCGTCAAATAGCTCCCTGCAACCAAATCCTGCGGGAGGGAGAGTTAGAACTTCAGAGGGGAATACACGCCTGGAAACCAGAAGAGACTACTCTCTGCTCAAATTTCTAACTCAAGAGGACCCAGAAGAAGGGGCAGGCCCTTCTGGTTGATGCCCTCACAAAGAGCTGAAAATGATCGCAGAGGAGGGACTTCAGGCCTGAGACCAGAGGTAAGATCAACTTTTCTGCTCGTGACCTGTCTGGTGGACTTAAGATACATGCCCACAGGAACAGCTGAAAGCTAGTGAACAGGAATGACTACACATCTGAAAGCAGAACACTCTGTTCCCATAACTGGCTGAAAGAAAACAGGAAAACAGGTCTAACGCACTCCTGACACATAGGCCTATAGGACAGTCCAGACACTGTCAGAAATAGCTAAACAAGGTAACACCAGAGACAACCTGATGGTAAGAGGCAAGCCCAGGAAGCCAAGCAACAGAAACCAAGACTACATGGCATCATCAGAGCCCAATTCTACCACCAAAGAAAATACTGGATATCCAAACGCAGCAGAAAAGCAAGATTTCTATTTAAAATCACATTTTTTGATAATAATGGAGAACTTTAAGAAAGACATAAAGAACTCCCTTAAAGAAATGCAGGAAAACGCAAGTAAACAGGTAGAAGCTCTTAGTGAGGAAACACAAAAATCCCCGAAAGAATTACAGGAAAACACAATCAAATAGGTGAAGGAATTGAAAATTGAAATCGAAACAATAAAGAGATAGAAGAGAGAATCTCAGGAGCAGAAGATTCCATAGAAACATTGACACAACTGTCAAAGATATTTAAAACAGAAAAAGCTACTGGCCCAAAACCTACAGGAAACCCAGGACACAATGAGAAGATCAAACCTAAGAATCATAGGTAAAGAAGCCAGTGAAGTCTCCCAACTCAAAGGACCAGTAAATATCTTCAACAAAATCATAGAAGAACACTTCTCTAAACTAAAGAAAGAGATGACCATAAACATCCAAGAAGCCTACAGAACTCCAAATAGATTGGACCAAAAAAGAAATTCCTCTTGTCACATAATAGTCAAAGCACCAAATGGACAAAACAAAGAAAGAATATTGAAAGCAGTAAGGGGGAAAAGGTCAAGTAACATATAAAGGCAGACCTATCAGGATTACACCAGACTTTGCACCAGACACTATGAAAGTCAGAAGATCCTGGACAGATGTCATAAAGATCCTAAGAGAACACAAATACCAGCCTAGGTTACTGTATCCAGCAAAACTCTCAATTAACATAGATGGAGCAACCAAGATATTCCTTGACAAAACCAAATTTACACAATATCTTTCTACAAATCTAGTTCTATAAATGAAAATAAATGGTAATGCCTAACATAAAGAGGCAAGCTACACCCTAGAAAAAGCAAGAATCAAAGAGAAGACAAGCACACAAACATAATCTCACCTGCAGATACGAAGATAACAGGAAGCAACAAAAACTATTCCTTAATATCTTGCAACATCAATGGACTCAATTCCCCATTGAAAAGACACAGATTAACAAACCTGGGAAAGGGAATAACATTTGAAATGTAAATAAGAAATGCCCAATCATAAAGATGGAAAAAGACATAAAAAAGATTTATGAATTTTAATTTTATGTATATTTTTTTTTTGTTTTGTTTTGTTTTTGCATGTAGGTAGGTTTGTGTACCTCATGCATATGGTGTCTGCATTGGTCATAAAAAGACAATAGAACCTTTTCATCCTGAGAAAAATGGCTTTTTTTTTCAGATCAAGCCCTCAAACTTTATTTCTGGGAAGTGACTTATAAAGACAAGCAAGCAAGCGGGAAGGCCATGCAGAGCCCAAGACCAATTTCACGATGGTCACCATCACCCCAACCTCCCCCATTGTTCTTTTGGTTCCTGTAACTCTAAACAATATATTGCAGGTTTACTGATGAGAACATCTAACTGTCTAGGTTTCTCAGAGTGTGTATGTGGACTTGACATTCCTGAAACATACCTGAGACAGTGGGTGTATAAGTTGGCTTGGCTCGCAGCATAAATATCCAAAGTTTTTAGAGCCAAGGAATTCAAAGACATGAATTAGTGCATATAGCTTCTGCAAATTATTTCCTCAATTTGCTGTCAGATGTACGTGAGCAATTTCCAGCCTTCGTTACTGTGAGTCTAACATTAATTGGTAGAGTAATCTAGACCCAGGGTGTCACAAAAGGCTCCAGGAGTTAAGGTGTAATCAGTCCATTAGCTGATTTGATTAAAAAAAAAGAGCAATACTGAATTTTCGAGAATCTATGTCTAATACATTTTGTATTTGTACTCTCTACATTTCATGGTTTTTAGTTATTTCATAATAAGGATGGAAATTTCACTTCACCATAAAGTTAATGAAGTTCAGATATAAATTAGTTGTTACCAAGAATACAACCTAAGCCTGCTCAGCCTTGATGATAGGACTGTCGTGACAGCTTGCTGCTAAGGCCTGGGCACGATTTATATGAACAAGTGAATAGTATAACATTTTTCTCCAGAGAATAGCTGAGGTTTTAGGCTTGAACAACAGAAAGTTCTGGGGTATTTATGTACAGAAATATAATCTGCAATGTATGTTTACAGCCATCCTAGTAGCCACAAAAATTCAACAGGCTTACAATATCAAAAGTGAAGTTTGAGCTTTTTTCCTCTTCAGTTTGGTACTATTACTTCATATGGAAAGAAAACATTTTTTTTCCTTTTGATTCCCTCAGTGTTTTATCACACAGCATTATCTCATCTGGAGTTCACACAGACTGCTGTCCTGTCTAGGGCACAGTGCACACAGATGGCATGTAAATGCACCTTAGCTTAGTTTGACACACATCTCTGCCTTCATAACTGTCTCTTCATGAAAAGACAATTGTAGAATGTGGGATTTGTATCTAAAACTTCACCAGAAACTTTTGTGAGAGATGAGGACCTATTGGCTGTGTGCTGGAGCCTGCTAAGTTGGCTAACAGGGCATAGGAGGTATCCACATCTTTGCATCCCCCAATCTCAAAACATGAGAGAAACCAGAAAGGATGTTTTTACACCATGGGAATTTGCAAATTCCTCCAACAAGGCTTTTAAGGACTTTCCCCTCAGACCATTGATTGTTAAAGATTTGTAATATATCTTTTCTTCTCAATCTTTACTAAATTGGTTATTTCTTATTTATATTTCAATTTTTATTAACTTTCCCAATTTCCAGGCAAACATCCCCCTAACCCCCCTCCCCTTCTCCATGGGTGTTCCTCTACCCATCCTCTTCCCATTACAGACCTCACCACAACACATCCTTTCACTTGGGGTTCAGTCTTGGCAGGACCAAGGGCTTCCCCTTTCCACTGGTGCCCTTACTAGGTTATTCATTGCTACCTATGCAGTTGGAGCCCAGGGTCAGTCCATTTATAATGTTTGGGTAATGGCTTAGTCACTGGAAGCTCTGGTTGTTGGCATTGTTGTTTATATGGGGTCTCAAGCCCCTTCAAGCTCTTTCAGGCCTTTCTCTGATTCCTTCAACGGATATCCTTTTCTCAGTTCAGTGGTTTTCTACTGGCATTTGCCTATGTATTTGGCATATTCTGGCTATGGCTATGTCTCACAGAAGAGATCTACATCCAGTTCCTGTCAGCCTGTACTTCTTTGCTTCATCCATCTTATCTAGTCTTGTGGCTGTATGTTTGGGCCACATGTGGGGTAGGCTCTGAATGGGCATTCCTTCAGCCTCTGTTCTAATCTTTGCCTCCCTATTTCCTCCCAAGGATATTCTTGTTCCCCTTTTTAAGACAGAGTGAAGCAATCACATTTTGGTCATCTTTCTTGAGTTTCATATGTTCTGTGTATATAGGGTAATTCAAGCATTTGGACTAATATCCACTTATCAATGAGTGCATACCATGTGCATTTTTCTGTGATTGGGTTACCTCACCCAGGATGAAATTTTCCAGTTCCATCCATTTGCTTATGAATTTCATAAAGTAATTGTTTTTGATAGTGGAATAGTACTCCATTGTGTAGATGTACCACATTTTCTGCATCCATTCCTCTGTTGAAGGGCATATGGGTTCTTTCCAGCTTCTGGCTATTATAAATAAGGCTGCTATTAACATAGTGGACCATGTGTCTTTGTGATATGTTGGAGCATCTTTTGGGTATATGCCCAAAAGAGGTATAGTTGGGTCCTCAAGTAGTGCAATGTTCGGGGTTGGGGATTTAGCTCAGTGGTAGAGTGCTTGCCTAGGAAGCGCAAGGCCCTGGGTTCGGTCCCCAGCTCTGAAAAAAAGAGAAAAAAAAGTAGTGCAATGTTCAATTTTCTGAGGAACCTCCAACTGATTTCCAGAATTGTTGAACCAGTCTGTAATCCCACCAACAATGGAGGAGTGTTCTTCTTTCTACACATCTTCTCTAGCATCCGTTGTCGCCGGAGATTTTGATTTTAGCCATGAAATAAGTGGAAATCTCAAAGTTGTTTTTATTTGCATTTCCCTTATTACTAAAGATGTTGAACATTTCTTTAGGTGCTTCTCAGCCATACGGCATTCCTCAGCTGTGAATTAAAAGATGGCTTTTTAATCACCATACATGTATATGGAACTGATCCTGGAAATTGTAAGTGTTCTTAGTTGCTGAGCCACGTCTCCAACAATTGCCTTTGTTTGTTTTATCTTTTACTTCTATTTATTTTTAATTTTTAATTAAAACTGTTTATGAATTTATTTACTTGCATCTTACAATATTTACTACATCCTAAATTTTCCCACCCCGAGTCATCCCCTTACAGAGTCCTTCCCCCATTCAACCTTCCCCTATGAGAGTGTGGGGTATCTCTCTAATGTAGCAAATCAAATTTCTGCCAGACTAGACACATTCTTGCCCACTATGGAAAGACAAGGCAGCCCTGTTGGATAATGTGCCACAGTCAGGAAACAGTTTTAGAGAGACCCTGTATCCCTGTTGTTGAGAGAATAATATGGAGACTGAGCTGCATGTTTGATCCATATGGGACAGGGGCCTTTTGCCAGCTGGCGTGTGTACTTTCATTGGTGGCTCAGTCTCTGAGAGCTCCCTGGGGTTAGAGAAATGGGGGTGGGAGGGATTTGGTGTGGGGAGAAACAGTAGAGAAGCACAGAGGGCCAATGAAACAAGTGGAAATCAATAGCAGCCAGTATGATGGTGTGTGGATAATCTCTAGGAAGTCCCTGAGACCTGGGATGGGTAAAGCTCCCAGGAGTCAATGCAGTGACCTTATTCAAAATGCCCAAGAGTGGGGATATGGAACCTGAAGTGGCCACCTTCTATATCCAGGCAGGATCTCCAGTAGAGAGGTAAGACACTGACCCATTCATAAATGATTGGACCCAAAGCTTTTTCTGTCTAAAAGAAATGCAGAGACAAAAATGGAACAAAGACTGAAGGAATGTTGAACAAATAACAAGCCCACCTTGAAACACATCCCATGGGTAAACACCAATCCCTGGCCTTATTAATGATATCCTGTTAAGCTTACAGAACGGAGCCTAGCATAACTATCCTCTGAGAGGCTCTACCTAGCAGCTGATATAACCAGATGCAAATACCCACATACAAACATTGAAATGGTCCAGAGACCAGAATGGTAGAGTTGGGGAAAGAACTGAAAGCAATGTAAAGGAAGGGAACACAGAAGGAAGAAGAATATAGTCAACTATCCTGTTTCCCTGGAAGTTTAAAGTTTTTATAGGAGATTAAAACTCTGTTTTAAGAATAGCCAGGTTTTTTTTTCATCTTTATCAACTTGAGTATTTCAACATTTCAGTTGTTATTCCCCTTCCTGGTTTCTAGGCCAACATCCCGCTAACCGCTCCACCTCCTTTTCTCTATGGGTGTTCCCCTCCCCATTCTCCCCCCATTACCGTGCTCCCCCCAACAATCATGTTCATTGGGGGTTCAGTCTTTTCAGGACCAATGGATTCCCCTTTCACTGATGTTCTTACTAGGCTATTCATTGCTACCTATGCAGTTGGAGTTCAGGGTCAGTCCATATATAGTTTTTGGGTAGTGTCTTAGTCCCTGGAAGCTCTGGTTGTTGGCATTGTTGTTCATATGGGGTCTCAAGCCCCTTCAAGCTCTTTCAGTCCTTTCTAAGAGTCTTTGAACAAGGGTCTAGTTCCTAGTTCAGTGGTTTTATGATGGTATTTGCCTCTGTATTTGCGGGATTCTGGCTATGTCTCTCAGAAGAGATCTACATCCAGTTCCTGTCAGCCTGAACTTCTTTGCTTCAACGATATTATCTAGTTTGGTGGCTGTACATGTTTGGGCCACATGTGGGACAGGCTCTGAAAGGATGTTACTTCTCCCTCTGTTCTAAACTTTGCCTCCCTATTCCCTCCTAAGGGTATTCTTGTTCCCCTTTTAAAAAAGGAGTGAAGCATTCGCATTTTGGTCATCCTTCTTGAGTTTCATGTGTTCTGTGCATATAGGTTAATTCAAGCATTTGGACTAATATCCACTTATCAATAAGTGCAAACCATGTATGTTTTTCTCTGATTGCGTTACCTCACTCAGAATGATATTTTCCAGTTCCATCCATTTGCTTATGAATTTCATAAAGTCAGTGTTTTTGATAGCTGAGTAATATTCTATTGTGTAGATGTCTCACATGTTCTGTATCCATTCCTCTGTTGAAGGGCATCTGGGTTCTTTCCAGCTTCTGGCTATTATAAATGAGGATGGAGTGAACATAGTAGAGCATGTGTCTTTGTTATATGTTGGGGCATCTTTTGAGTATATGTCCAAGAGAGGTATAGCTGGGTCCTCAGGTAGTTCTATGTCCGATTTTCTGAGGAACCTCAAGACTGATTTCCAGAATGGTTGTATTAGTCTGTAATCACACCAACAATGGTGGAATGTTTATCTTTCTCAACATCCTCAGGAGCATTTGCTGTCACCTGTGTTTTTGATCTTACCCATTCTCTCTGGTGTGAGGTGAAATCTCAGGGTTCTTTTGATTTGCATTTCCCTTATGACTAAAGATGTTGAACATCTCCTTAGGTGTTTCTCAGCTATTCGGCACTCCTCAGCTGTGAATTCTTTGTTTAGCTCTGAACTCAATTTTTAATAGGGTTATTTACCTCCCTGCAGTCTAACTTCTTTAGTTCATCAGCCAGTTTCTTAGGCAACCTTTTTTCAAATATTTTTATTCTTGAAGATAACTGTTTTAGACACAGCTTTCCTATCATCTCCCTTTTTATAGTAACCCTTCGTCTATATTACAGAAATGATACAGACTCAAGGTGCAGATTTTTAAAAAAAAATTATAGTGCAGATCAAAACCAATAATTCTCAATAAGAAAATATCAATATCTGATAAACATTTAAAGAAATGTTTAATACACTTTGAAATCAGGTAAACCAAAAGAAAACTAGTTTGTGGTTTCATTTTCCATGTTGAGAATGGCTAAGAACAATAAAACATGTGAAAACACATGCTACCTGTGATGTAGAGTAAGAAAATCTCTCATACATTGTTTGTGGGAATGCAAACTTACACTGCTACTCTTAAAATCAGTGTGGCAGTTCATCAGAAAGACAAAACTCAGTCTTTATGCTCCAGTTTGAACCAGCTTAGCAAGAAACCCAAATTGTGATTCATCCCACCACAGAGACAACTTGATCAACTATGGCCATTGTTTCTCTCTTCCTCAGAGACAGAAATTAGAGGCAATCAAGATGATCCTCAACTGAAAATTGATAAATTGAGTACGCTAGCACAATTGCATGTTACTCAGCCATTAAAAGCAATAGAATCATAAAATTTGCAGGCAAATTCATTGATCTGGGAAAATATTCTAATACAGTTAACTCAGACTCAGACAAAAATATGGTATGCAACTTCTACTATGTGATTCTTAGATTTCAATTCTTGTTAACCAAGCCACAATCAAGAGAACCATGGAGGATTAATGCTTTTGGTAACCATAATCAAAGATGTTTCCAGTTGCAGCAGATAAGAACATATAAAGAGACCCACTGGCAGACAAGACAGGAAAAGCAAAAGACAGAAAGAGTAAGGCCTAAATAGGATGTCTCCATTAAAATCTACCACGAGAGCTCAGAGTAAAGGAAGCTCCAAGAATCTCAGAGATGGAGATGGAGGACACACTGAAATCATAATCAAAAGAGCAACGTTCATATGAACTCACAGACCCACTGAAGTCACATGAACTGGCCTATTCCTGCCTGCACTAGGTTCTCTGTGCTTATATTTTTACTTACTCTGGGTATCCTTACAGTAACATATCAAGTTTTTGCAAGATTATGTGCATCCTCTCCCACTGAGGCCAGTCAAGGCAGTCCTCAGATACATATATATGTGGATGGGAGTGGGGATAAGGGTAGGTGATAGGATGCTCATTGGCCATTTTGTCTCTGCTCCATATATTTCTGTAAATTTCTTTTAGACAGGAACAATTTTGTGTCAAAAGTATTAAAGGTAGGCTGATGTTCCCATCCTTCCAATGGAGGCAGTCTCTGGTTGCTGGAGGTGATTTCTTCAGTTTCCCTGTCCCCATTTTGACTTCAGCCATGCACATCAACCCTGATATTTCAGCCTACACCAATCAGAATGGCAAAGGTAAAAAAATCAAGCAACAATACAAGCATGTAGAAAAAGAGCAACACTCTCTTACTGCTGGTGTAGCCTAAATTTTTACAACCACTGTGGAAATCAATCTGGCAGTTTATCAGAAAATTGGGAAATATGCTCCCTGACCTAGCTATACTACTTCTGAGCATATACCCAAAAGATGTTCCACTATATCACAAGGGTGTATGATCCACTATGTTCATAGCAGCTTTATTACTAATAGCCAGAAAATAAAAGAGATCCAAACACCCACCAACTGAAAAATGGATACAGAAGTTATGGTTCATTTACACCATGGTGTACCATTCAGATGTTAAAAGAAAGGGAATCATTAATTTTGCTGGCAAATTGATTGAACTGAAAAACATCATCCTGCAAGAGGTAACCCAGACCCAAAGGGACAAGCATCGTGTGTATTCAGTGATAAGTGGATATTAAGCAAAAGTACAGCATATCCATAATACACCTCAGAAAACCAAAAGAGGTAAAGAGGAGGGAAAGTCAAAGTAAGGATGCTTCAATCGTAATTGGAAGGGGAATCAAATTGTCGTGGGTGTCAGAAAGAAGGAGGGAGCTAGGTTGGAGAGGAGGGTAGAAGGGGGATAGGAGGCAGGATCAGCTGTGTGGGGGGACAGGAGTGAGGCTCAGAGCACTAGGAGAATGATGGAAATATGCACCTGCCAGTGTTGGTGATGGATGGTTGAGAGTGTTTAGGAATTCACAGAGACCTGGGATATGGGAGGTCCCCTGGAGTCAAGTTGATTTTTTGATTTGATCCATTTGTCCTAGTACCTTAATTCCATGAAGCACATAGCAATTTCAAGTTAGTCGTCACGAGGACTGGATTTGTGTTTTCCTTGCCCAAAGCTATTAGAAAACAGCCTTTGAATAAGGAAATGTATAATAATAAAGATGATCTTTCTCCCCTCCCTATTTTCCTCTATTATCTATTTCTAACTATCTCATTTTGATCTCAATGTCTACACGTATCTCAGCACAGCTAGAACTTTGTCATATTTTTCTTTAAACATATAATTCTGTTAGGTATGCAAACTTCTTCCTCTGATGATTCTCAGTGATTTAATACCTGTATAACTGCTTGTGCTTTCTTTTTTACTTGACTCTATGGAATCTATTCTTATTATCACTTCTGACCCTAAATTGTTTGACTCTCTGATTTCCACAAAAAGAGAAACTTCAAAAGAATATAACTTCATAGGACGGGGAAGTCCTCCAGATATTAAGTGATATGTACAACTGATGTTGCTTCAGTCTCTCTGAGCACATATTATCCCTGCTTGCATGATTCAGTATGCCTCCCAGGGTCTTCTCCAGGTCCTCAGTGTATATATTATGGTTGTTATTCTGTGTTTTTGTGGGATTCCTGAGCGTATCAGGTGTGTCTCTTACTCTTTTGGCTGATCTTGGAAATCATTTCCTCCTATTTGATTGTCGTGTTTAGCATATATATGAAGGCCTTTTTCTTTTGTTCTTATGATATATCTTGTTTGTTGTGTTTGGTTGTTGTCTTTTGTAGGTGTTCACATTCCTGAAGTGAAATGAAGAGGTGGTGGATGAGTGGGAAGAGATGGAGCTGTGAGTGGAGAAAAGAAGTTAAATCTATGACCAGATTTATTATGTGAAAGAATTTATTTTCCATTAAGAATGGCAAGAAAACATTTTTTGGTTAAAAGGAGCGACTCAGACCAAACAGTACTTCTGTATAAAGAGATATGACATGACATAGAGAAGTGAGTGGTAGGAACAAAATGATGAAGAATAAGGGTCAGGCAGTGTAGGAAACATAGTCGAAGCATGGTACAAAAATGTAGTGGCTAAATTTCTTGCAATAGTAATATGAAATATTAGTCCAACACTACAGAGAATCAATGTTCCAAGACTCTCATCACTTGCCTGACCTCATAGACAGGAACTGGCATGCATGGAAGATAGAACACATCATATGAACTATTATTTCCCAAGGCAAGACGACTATAAAATATGGATTGGAAATTTAGCATTTGAAACCCTTGATGGCAGCATTATGATACCAAGGAAGACAGTCAATGTTAGACTTCATTGATACAGATTCCCAAATCAAATTATATTCCTTGTATCTAAATCTAAAAGATGTATAGGATCTAAAACTGAGGCAGGGCTGAAGATTTTAAATCAGAAGCAGTATTTTAGAAGCAGGAAAACATTACTTGGACAGGAAATACAAGGAGGGATCTCAGAGAAGGAGTGTAGGGGATACCTGCAATACCTGCCTATGCTGGGATTCCATTAGCTTTGTCACCTGCAGGATTCAAGAGAAGTCCTTCTCTGGACCATCTTATAGTCAGGCTTTGGCTAGATCCACTTGAGAGCTGGACTCCAGTCAGGAGACTGGTGTTAAAACACTGGCTTCAGAGACATTTATTAGCTCAGGTTACCTCTGATTTGACAATTATGTGCATTCCAATAGGGAATGTACAAAGAATCATTCAAAAACAGAGATCTCACACTTCGACATTAAAAACAAAAGTCTGTGGTAAGTTTGGAGATCTCTGAGGGAGCTACTGATTCATATGTCACTCAGTCAACCCCATATTGCAGGAAAGGCAGAAGAAAGTTTGAAAGGGGAAGACAGAAGGAAATATAATTTACTCTAGACATAGGTATCAACTGATAGTAAAAAAAAAAATAGTCAGCCAGTGGTGCCTCGGGGCTCACCACCATCTACCTGTTTGTCTCTAGATCCTGGGTACATAGAAAAATGCCTTCATTTCTGCATGCTCTTATGACTGTGACTCTGGGATCCAAAATTAAGCAATCTGCTAATTCACTGTTATCTCTCTGTGGCCTGGTTCTTTAGTGCTATTTACAGATGCCTGAATTATAGTACATAATAATAATGTCTCGTATACTATTGTAACTTTGATCTAACAAAGAAATGTTACCTTTAAGCCACTACACAAACTGTATAGTAGAAATGGCAATTTTCTTGGAATGACACTAGAAGTTTGCTATAGTGCCTGCTAGTGTTATATGAAAAGTATCTCAACAGAGAATGTGGGACTAAATGGGGAGAGTACTAATGGACTAATGGTAAAATATACTATTTGATCCTTGGAAAATTAAGACATGTGTGAGGGGGGGATCCAATATAAAACTACTGTACTCCAGCTTTCTTGCATAGAAGAAATTCCAGAGAACATAGAAAATCATTAGACTTGTTACTTCAACCATAGCCAAATGCAACCATTTCAGTAACCTAAAATTAACAGGCCAAAAAAAATTGCAATCATATTTAATTTCTTGAATACATTTAAAGTAAAATTTCTGTGAATAGATGTTGTACATACTTCCTAAAATTACTATGTGTTGTCATTGGAAGGTTTGCTGAGTGTATATCAATAACCACAAGATCTATTGTATTAAACAAATAATGTATAAGTGGCCTTTATATAGTGCAGGGGATGTAATCTTTGGGAAAGTTTATACAGTCTTATTTGAAGCTCTTGTTCTGAATCTTCTGTTTCACTAGATATTTACTTGTTATTATCTCCATCAACATTAACCGGTGGTGATTTTAAGTGAAGCTAAACACCAGAGCAAGCACGGTCTTACTTAGTAATAATAAACATATACAACGAAGTTTTCTATATTAAAATAAAGCTTCAATTCATGTACCCTAAGCTTCTGTGTATGTTTGGGTAATGGAAAACATAGACCTGTGTTCTTCTGTTGAAAGGGATAGTAACATATGTGCATATTAAATATAAAGTCACATAATAATAAAAAGAGATGAAATTAATTTTAAGTTAATAGAAGTGAAATGTAGGAAAAGTTGCAGAGAGTAAACAATAGCCTAAAAATTAATAAATTATTGTATGAAAGATAAAATAAAGCATTACTTCTGGTAAACTAGAGAGATTCAGTTCCTATATAGTTAAGGATTGGCAATTATAAACATCATTGCTAAAATCATAATTAATTAATAATTGTTATAGGTAGAGGTGTATCTATACATGTCATAAACAAAAATTATTAAATAATAGCAACTGAAAGTCAACTGTTAAGTGGATATAAGTAACTGTAGCTTGTATTAGGACTGGTGATGGTGTGATCTCTATCTTGAGAACCACGTGGTAGATGGAGGTCACTGATTCCATAACATTAATTCTAAATTTCACAGGCAGATAAACCAAAATACAGAAGTAAAAAAGGTGAAAGAATGTAGGAATGAATACAGGAGGAAAGAGGAGAGAGAGAAGGAGAGCTTATGGTAAAGGTATATAAGAAGGGTGACATATAAGTGATTAACATGACCTGGGCAACTGCTTTCTAAAGAACATAGGATTTTTTTCAATAAAAGTAGTAACTTGAAATATTTTTCCAATACTGGAACCATAAATGAATTTTCCTGAGATTCAAATTCAGACTACTCATTCTACCAGAATTAACTCTTTCTGTAATTTTAACTACTTTTCTGGTTCTCTCTAATTAGCTGGGTATGATAAAACAAATCGCATATAAATTCAGGTTATGATGAGTGAATAAATACCACAGCAAGATATTACTAAAGATATTGGATGATACGAGCACTGAATACAAATATTCTATTTAGAATACTTAATTGACCAGGTAGTATTTTTTAGTTCACACTGTAACTTCACTTACATGATTACAATAGATCCTTTTTGGGCTTCTCAGAGTACACACACCCTCTGAGAAATAATCTTATGAGAGGCAGATAGCAGATCACTTTAAATTCTACCTTCCAGTTAACGCCAATATTATGTGTAAGTAGACAACATTCAGCACCTGGTCCTGAGCTCCCCATATACTAATATTTACTAATATCTTCTGTCTTTCACTACACCAGAACACTCTGAGCCATGACATGATTTTCTTCCATTCATATTACATGACATATTTCTAGGGTTTTCTATAATAGTCTACTTTCTCTGATGTAATAATCACTATGACAAAAACTAACCTGAAGATTGATACATTTATTTTCCAAACAACCGTATTGCCTTTCAAAAGGGACACTCTTGTCAGAAAAGTATCACAGACACCTATGAGCAGGAATTAGAAAATAGGCAGTAGGTAATAATGCTGCTTGCTGGCTTGCTGACAGTGGATCAGCAATTTTAAATATTTTTCGGGTACACTCATCTTGGAGGAAGACTGTCAAAGGTAGGCTTAATCCTCTCTTTAATCATAAAACAGAGCACACAGGCTGATCAATGTATCAAGTTGAACCAACAAACATAAATCAACAGATATACAGTAACCTAGTATTTAATGCAATATCTAGTTTTACATGCTACATGAGGGAGTTGGTGGGTGGATGGGATGGGATAAATCTGTGAATTATGCCAATGCCAGGTCCAGAAAGAATATATATATATATATTCACTTAATCACTATTTATGTGGATATTACCTGGACAGTCAAGCATAATTACTACACCACCAAGAAAAACACAAATGATAAGTATAGTTAAGTGACTAGACACTAGAGAGAGATTATGTTAGAGAACGGAAAGAAAAGTATTATACAGTTATGGATATATAAGGAACCTGTGAATGGAGGAATAAATTGGAATCGGGAGGGGGGAGGAAGATAATTGAAGGAATAAATAGAGAGCTAAAATTAAGGGGCAGTTCGGGAGTAGTATAGAACCCTAATTCAGTATATTTACCTGTACTTACACACACACACACACACACACACACACACACACACACACACACACACATATATATATATATTCATATATATATATATGAAAATATTCAAAATGATCCATGATCCAAATGGTCCCAAAAGGTCATCTCTAGTAACCAAATGAAGCTTTCAGTCCTGAGACTTGGTTGCATTTTATTGACTGTTTGCTTAAAGAAAAATAGATAAAATACTTCTCAAAAGATCAGGAAGAAGGGAAGAAGTACATAACAAAATAAAATCAATTCCTAACTCACATGACATACATATTTTGTTTTTGCATTTAGGAATATTTATACACACAGGCAAACATCAATATATGTATATGTGTATATATATATATATATATATATATTATACACATATGTGTGTCTTTGTGTGACTGTGTGTGTCTGTGTCTGTGTGTCTGTGTCTGTGTGAGTCTGTGTGTGTATGTGTGTGTGTGTGTGCTTGCAATGACTATTAAAAGAAATTGTGTAATTAAATTCATATTTGAAAAAATGACTTGAACAGAAAATAGATTATCAATGAAACTAAATATATAATTTAAAACTGAGTTTTTTAATTTCCTAAGGATACAAGTGTTAGAGGATAGAAAAGACATAGCCTGCTATAATATGTTACTGAGAAATTCAATTATAGAAAACAGAGCATCTCAGTGGGTTGCTTAGCCACTACAGTAATTTTGGAAACAGAACTTTCTGTACCAATGCTCTAGAGTCTGAAACATTGTATTCAAGGTTAACAAAAGAATACAGGTTTAGGTATATTGAAAGATAAATTATCTCTTCATACATAAAGTTTCCTGACAGGAATAGGTTGTTTTGTTGATTAATTTGCTAATGTGGAACTCTATTACCTGACTGAAACACCACAAACCATACACAAACCTATCATTAAATCTGAATTACCTGATGTTAAGCTAAAATTACTGAAGATAATATATATTCATATTACTGAATGGGAAAAACCAGTCCGTCGTCCAAACGAAGTTTTCCCATTATAGACTGCACATGAAAGTATGCTGCATGTTACTTGAGTAGGGAAAAATAACAAGATCAAAAGCTACAAACTGGCACAAATATTATGGGCTATAAAACCTACATTTATTGGATATATGCTTTCCTCCATGGAAGGAAAGCTCTATTGGACACTACAATAGTAATTAAAAACCATAGATTAGATAGGTCAGAGGCTAAAAACACACTTCTATCATTATGTAAAGGCAACATGAAAATAAAATGACTCTTGATGACAAAACACTACACCAATATATCCTTCCTTAAACCATATCAAAGATGCCTCTTGCAATACATATGAAATAACACAAGGATATTGAGTAGGGTATGTGTATTGAAAGAGAGACCTTGGAGTACTAAATCATTACTGGAATCCCTTTGGCAAATGTCTCCCTTCAAGTTTCAGGGATTTGTGTGGGAATAGAGGAAGAAAGATTGTAAAGGTTCTGAGGTGGTGGATAACTCCAAGGAACCAATGTTTTCTTTATACAACATGAGAGGTACATGTAGGCAATCACAGAGACTGGGGCAGCACATATAAGATTTGCATAGGTTCAAACCAAACTACTTTTGAGAGGAGAAAGCCACAAGTATGCACCCAGTGTTTTAAAAAAAGTTTCATTATACACATAAATTTTATTAATTGGTTATATTAAAGAAAACAGAAAATATTCTCAGATTCAAAATTGATCTAAAATAAAGCACTGAGAAAAATATGTAGACAAGTGAATATGTTAATCCTAATAACAAAAATTCTCACACATCATTTTATCTGCAAAGGGCCAGTTTTCAAGATTGAAGGAAAAAAATGTGAATTCCTTTCACATTTCTACTTATTATGTGTCCTAAGTCTACTGTCAGGTGATCTAGGTGAGGTAATAATAAAAGGAATATTTTACGTATTGTAGACCTTAACTAATGATACATATATTGTAGTACACCTTTGTGAAAATGATACAACCTCATAAATATAAAAATCCTAAGAATCTCACAAACCTCTTTTTACAATTTAAGGCATGCTTGATACTGCTTTGATGCACATAATCAAAGTATATATTCAGATGTATTTCTACGCAAAATGTATCACAAATATTAACTTAAAATGAAAATATACTAAAGAATTAACTGTCAAACTTGGTGATATTTGTATTTACAACTTAGGATAGCCTGAAACAGAAGTTCTGTTTGAGAGTTTGAGATGCAGACCTCCCTGATCAATGCAGAGACATTCAGTGACAACTGAAGAAATTTCAATAAAATTTAACTTAAATTAACGTAAATACTCATAGACTACTGGTGAGTAACAATTTTTAAACTATACCTGGGAATACATTCATGCTGTTTGTCTTTTCTGGAAGATTCACAAGGAAGAGTCTGTTTGGCCTATATAGGATGTAATGTCAGATCAGAATGTACAAAGTGTACATAATGTCCATGCTAGTGAAACAATAGTTAATGGGGATATTTATTGAACCATGGGTAAGTGTGTATGACACAATGGCAGCTGGATTATCTAAAAGCCTACAGCAATATGGGAGAAATCACCTGAGAACTGCAGACTTATACCTCCTTAACCATTGTGAAGACAGCTAACTCACCTAATTGTCTGTGGCTACTTAATGATTTACTATTTTCATAAAATTTGAAAAATTAAAATATCTAGGCCTAAAAATTCAGTGAATAGCTAATGCAACTTGAGCAATGTTATTGCTCTCTAATACATTCTGCTATGACAGACCCTCTGCAACTTTTGATATGGAAAGTAAAAGGTTCTGATAGAAAGATTTTATGCAAATATTTACTGGAGCATTTAAACATAGTTACATTGAAACTCCTGTCTAGGTAATAGGCCATCACCATTGATGAAACAGAAAAGGGTCATTAGTGGAACACAATATTATTCTATGTCATATATAATTTCCCATAAAAAAGTACAACATGTCACGTATTTTCTTGTCAATAGGTATATCATTAAATTAAAAATTTGATTTACTCCTATAAAGTGGTATGTACACTAAATAAAATTTTCATGGTATCACTATAAAAATTATGAATAAAATTGTGAACTTTTGCAATCTGGCATTGTGTGTGTATCTATTGCAATATCAGTTTAATAGTGACACATGAAGAACAGTACAGGAATCCCCTACTATTTCCAGACCTCTGGCTCCTGCAACTTCCTTGAAGATGTCCACTCAGCTGTTTAGGTTTTTCAACATTTGCCTTGTGATAAACACCTAAAAATGTATGAAATATGAGAGTTAAGTCATTTCTCTTAACATGCCACTACGTGAATAAATTTACATAAATCAGCTTCTTTGTTATAGTGTAAACTCAGAGAATTTATTATTCCTTAAAACCTATGTTTAATACAAGTGGTAGGCACCCTAAAGAATGATCTACTATGCAGCCAGTAGAGAGACTATCTCTGTGTCCTCGATGGCTTTATTAATTTTCCATAAAGTTCTAAGCAACAGCATCTTGAAAAGTATAAACAAAATTTTCAAATTTATCATGCATGAGAAGAAAACTTTCAGTTCAAGACATGCAGCTTGGGGCAGGAACTGAAGTAGAGACTGTGGTATCTATCCTATAGCTTACTTTATTATAAAACCTATGATGATATCCTCAAGGGGATCACCTTACACACTGCTGGTCCTCCTATATTTATGATCAAACCAAAATTCACCAGAGGATGATCATATAAAGGCTATTCATTAATTTAGGAACCATCTACCTCATTCACCCATTTTCATGCAGTTGATAATACCAAAGCAAACTTCCTTCTGAATACATTCAATTTTTAGTGTCATTCCTTTCTACGTACTCTCCTTTCCACCCTCTTCTCTCCTATATCTCATACATTTCCCTTCTCACATCTACACACACAGAGACGAACACACACACACACACACACACACACACACACACACACACACACACACACACACACACTTCCACCCATTTACCCTTACCAAACTAAGTTTCAACTGTAGCAGGGACTTCATAAATGTCTATAATACCAAGTTTCCATTATAGCAAGGACAGCATATGTCTACTTTTCACAACGTCTCCAATTCCAGCTAAGTTTAACCACTGGCATGCATGTTATGAACGGTTTTCTAATATGTCTTTGAAAACATTTTTCCCATAAGACCAGAGTGGGATTAATTATTCTCAGAGATTCAGCTATAGTAGGGACCATGTCAGTATCTTTTGTCAGCTGCTTGTATCTAATCTACTACTCCATAACTCTGTCATTTTGCTGGATACATTGTTCTTTTGTCTCTAAGTCATAGTAAATAGTCTCCTGCTTTGGTGAGATATTCTGCTTCTTATATTAACCAACATTCGGATCCTGTGCTCTTCCTCTTTTAGTCCTTCCATTGATTGTAAAACCATTGGGAAAATAAAATAGACAACAATGAGACAAAGGACAAAATTTTTTACAATAGAAATATGAGACAGTATCTCAAGGACCTGTGAATGCATTATGACCTCCACATAGCAGAGGACTATCTCAAAATTGTCTCTCACTAGATAAGCAAATTCCTCATAGGTCTCTGAGACCAGGATTGTTTTCTTGCAGGACCAATAATACTGACAAAATTAAAGATTAAGAGTATATATAGGACACATTTTATGAAGCTAAGTTTCAGCAAATCCTTTGAATAGGGAGGCAACCAGGGATTACATGAAGCATACATGGGGAAATTATTAGTCTTAGAAATTGTTGCATTTTGGTGATTCACTTCACTTATGAAGGCAATGCTTTCATCAAGCATAGAGTAATAAAATAGTTTTATGTTTTTAAGTGCATGTAAATATCAGATACCAAAAAAAAGTAATGCTATATTTTTTTCTGTTTACCTGTTTTTGTATGTATCATAGACATCATAATATCCATAATGTTTTTGTCAGTTGAATGGTGAATTTTCTGTTTGATGACAATTATTGAAGTGTGAAAGCAGTTCAGAGAAAATAGGATTTCAGTGGACATATTTTTATTTTATATTTTATCCCATTTCTCAATTTCCCCTCACAAAATCTATATCCCTTTCCTCCTCCCTCAACCACCCTCTCCTACATGAGTGCTCTATCATTCCCATATGCTAGATCTTGGAGCCACGAAAGGACTAAGTGCCAGATAAGTCAATCTTCTGCTACATTTGGAAATGGAGCCGTGGGTCCATCCATATGTATAATTTGGTTGGTGGTTTAGTCCTTGGGAAACTTGGAAGGGACTGGTTGTTTGATATTGTTGTTCTTCCTATGGGATTGCAAACCTCTTGGCTCCTTCAGTCCTTCCCCTAATTCCTCCATTGAGGCCCTGTGCTTAGCATCTCCATCTGTGTCGGTAAGTCTCAGGCAGAACCTTTCAGGAGACATCTATATCAGGCTCCTGTCAGCAAGCACTTCTTAAGGTCAGCAATAGTGTCTAGGTTTGGTGTCTGCAGATGGAATGGTCCCTAGGTGGGGTAGCCTCTGGATGGCCTTTCATTCCATTTCTGCTCCATTCTTTCCCCTGAATTTCCTTTTGACAGGAGCAATTCTGGACTAATATTTTTGAGATTGATCAGTGGCCATATTCCTTAATCAGGAGAAGAGGACAGGGCTGCAATCAGGATGTCAACTGAATGAAAAATAATTTATTGAGAAAAAAGGAAAGAAATGTTCCCACATATAGTGATTAGTACATTTAAACAGTTTTAAGATGATCAAGGTAAAAATGTGAATGACTTCATTAATTCTTGCTATTTATGATGGGTTGACAACTATTTAAATATTAGTTTAATAGGGAGAAAATAACATTCAGTTGAGACTGTTCTCAGTTTATTTATGGTACTATCCCTCTCTATTTGAATACTTGGCAAACGGAGTAGGTTTTTGTTTCCTGGCAAAAATGGAACAAATGGTTTTCATTATTTCATGTTTGCCAATCATGTGCTTATATTTTTATTTGTGCATCAAATATATATTCAGGTATAGTTAGGTCTGTGAAGGGTGAACATATCTTGCCATATCATCTGGTAATAATTTAAATTACTCTAATGTTTTTTCTCTGAATTATTGGATACAGCTTCTGTGATATTTCACAGATAGTTTATCAGGTACCTTTAAACACAATTTTCTCAGTAAACCTTATTTGTAGACTGCATAGCACAGGATCACTTTTGCCAATGGTATCACATGATGACAAGTATATGTCATATGTTTCTCTTAATTCTGTGAAAGTGTAACTCACTGATTCTTTGTAACTAACAGATTATGATTCCTTGTGATGATGTGTACTCTTTTCTGAGAGTCCACTTTGCCATAATTTTGTAAGATGTACGTAGGAATATATTCATGTTATAGAGTTCAACATATACGCAATAAAATTAAAACAGTTAAATTTTCCGTGTTAAATATATGATATGCAATATGTGTCTTATATGATGAAATAAATGGTTTATATTGCTTTTATCTGATGATTTATATAGAGTTAAAAACAACCCCCCAACACTTCCTTTTCTATGATTTAGTATTTTGTATGGAAAATAAAATATCTATATGTAATGCAACAGAGTGAATAGCATTAGTAAATAATACATTCTGCATAGTAAAATTACTTAGTTAATTATACAGATTAAGGTACAGTAGATATGTCTTATATCTTTAAAGAATGTATACACTGAGATTTCACGAATGCATAAAGTTGACTTTTCTTCCCTATTGTGGAGATTGGCAATCACAATAGCAACATTTTGATCATAATTGTCTTTGCAGCCCCACTACAATGTAAAGATATAATAGGATCCTGAACTTTTTAAGCACTGTTTAAATTTTGTGTTCATTAAATTAGCATGCTCTTTCTGTATTTTTCAATAATGTACTGTGTTCCAAATGTGCAAACTAATAACACAACACAGCTGTTTGCAATCATAACAATATTCCTTTCCATCATTACCGATATGTGGTCCTAGAACCTAGAGTATTCATTACTGCTGTAGTATGGTGATTTAGCACATAATATGACACTACTAAAACAATGAACCTTTCTTCATGGATGACCATATTTCACAGAGTAAATTAAGTGACTTTCCAAGCTTTTCTAGCATTGTCCCTAGACATAGCACATATGCTCCCCAGAAGGATGCAGTGAGTATGAACAGACCGAAACAATGATGAGCATTCGTACATCTGCAGAATTTTGTTTTCCAGCTCATGTACAGTCTCGACTTTCAGTAACCATCCCAGTTCCCGAAAAAGTACAGATTGATCCTTGTCTCCTTATTTCTTTACTCATGAAATCCAATCACCTTGCCTGTTTACAACATATTGTAAATCAATAATTTATGAAAATCATGCAGTGTAAATGGTCACTCTTTGCCCTGTTGTTGATAAAATGGCCACAAACTCATTTTAACTTTATTTGACTTTTTTATAGTTGAAATATGCAGTTCTTAACAGTAAAATGTATTTTATTAAGGTTTATCATTGCAAAATGTAATTATATGATTTGAAACAAAACAGACACCTCAATGTTTATCCATAGATGACAGATTGAAATTGAAGATAATAGTATACTTTATATATTAATGTGATGATGCTTCAAAATGCATGCACTTGTGTATTTGTGTCTGTGTGTGGGTTTGTGTGTATGTGTATGTGTTCATATATCCACAAAAATATTGTGCATAAATATAATTAATGATACAATTATATCTGAAATTTAAAGAGAATACCATGAAATATTTTAATACTAGACAGCACCATCTACAGGATTAGCAAGTTCATTTCCTAGACTAGATATATAATTGAATGTTTGGAAATCAAAATACTGAAGTTTGGCATTTATTTTCTTGGGCCCTCTGTGTTCTTTTGTTCCTCATATTAATCTGATTTTGATGTCAGCCTCATGTCATCCCTCTGTTTCTCCTGGCCAATTTTACAGTACAAGAGGCTGCATTTCAGGAGCCAGATATTACTTTCTATATTTCGGTATACCCTTCTAATTGTCCTTAATTTCTTCTCAGAGAAACACACCAGAGGGTGTTATGGGTGGTAGCAGTGACTGTTCTCTTTAATTTGTGATTGGACTTGAAAGAGTCTAATAGTTATTCATCCCAGAGAATAGGAAAGGAACCCTTAAAGGATATATTTCTGGGTTATAGTGGGGCCTGTGGGGAAAAAAAAGGTATCTTTTATTGAGTTCTTTCAGATTTAGATTACAGGCTTTTTTTTTCCTTCAATATTTCTCCAAGCATCTCATTTTATTGGAATTGATAAACTTTTCATTATAAATCTTTTATATTGGTAATACTAGAATAATGAAGAGGTATTGAGTTTTAGAGTATTTCTTCCCAGGCGTACCAAGGCATAGTACATCAAATATGTATGGGAACAATGTTATATGGATTTTACCCATAGAAATTTCTTTGTCTTTGCCAGTCCAAATAAATGAAAAAAACCTCTAAATACTTTTAGTGAAACAATTTAACAAGTGGTGGAACATTTGTACATTCAGTGTTGGATAGTTATTGGTTTTGTTTTAATTTTTGGAAAAGACAATTTTATCTCTTAAGAGCGATAGAGTGATATACACCTTATATGTCAGACATATCTAAGACTAACCTTGACACTAATAAATCTTCCTCCACCAATTAGGTACAACCCTTGATTAAAAACTGCTTAATTGTTCTCCTTAATATTTACAGGTCTGTTCAAACCATAAACTTTTGAACTAAGTTCTATGAAATATAATGTAAGAGGGAAGGTAGATATTAAACACCAGTTCATGTTTAAAAAGTGAGTCGCTTATTGAACAAAATCATTGCACGAATTTCAAAACCATATTCACCTATATAGTATTTTCCTAGATGTCCTATATAAACTTTGTCCCTCCTTAAAAATTCCTATAATGCTATGAGCACAATAAGCACAGAATTAACATTCTTTCACCTTTTACTTAGAAAACAGTACTGAGCACAAATCTTGCTTCAGTTTCTCTGCTTTCACAGATTTCAGTCTGGACATTTCTTTCCCCATGTTCTATAACATAAAGAGCTAATCGCTGAGAGATTATATTTGCTATGGTATAAGTTTTACATAAATCCAGAAATATCAGTGTTTACTTGTATTTTGATTATATTTACCTCTGCATATTAACCATAATTAAGATTGATATCTACATTGATATTCCTTTATGTGTGTAAACTTGAGTATCAATGAATATCTATTTTTCTAGGTCATTCCCTCCCCTACTAATATACAACATCTCAATAGTAGAGTACTAAGATTCAAGATTTGGGAAACAAAGCTGTGATTTTTATCATGTATCAAATTTGATCTGTGTTGTATTTTTGTTTTTCTTGAATAAAAAAATCAGAAAATACCTAAGTTTATCCTTTCTCTGAAATTTCTATGCTGTATTCCACTTTCCCACAATTACTAACATAGAAAGAAGTTCTATCTCCCAGGTTTTTCTACTTACCCAGAAAATGATCACTTAGTACACACAGCAGGAGCCATAATGACTCCATAGATTATCAGTGATACTTCTATATTAATATATATGACACCCTGGACAGATGGTAATCATCCTTCAATAAGAAAAGGCAGTGCATACTACAAGAAAAAAAAAACACAGCTGTCCTGGGACTTTTCCTACAGACGACCAGTGTCTCACATTATGGGCAGGTATCACAACCCAACATACTTAGCATTAACATAAATTCTCTCTCAAAACATAGAAAAATATAAAAATGTCCTGTCCAAATTCAGCTCCACATTCAACATTCCTTCAGCTGCATGACACATTTCCTACCTCAAGGACAATATCAATTCTCTTCTCAGTCTCATTATCAAGTTTGTCATTACCTACCAATTACTGTAAGTGCTCCTAAAATTCCACTTTCTTTGTGTGAAATGTAAATGATGTCTAAATTCACATTATAGCACCTGCAGGCAAGGATGTGGAGAAAGAGGAACACTCCTCTATAGGGAGTGGGATTATAAACTGGTACAACCACTCTGGATATTAATCTGCCGGTTCCTCAGAAAATAGGAAATAGCTCAAACTGAAGACCCAGTTGTAGTGTTCCTAGGCATATACCCCAAAAAAGAGTCCATCATCCAAAAAGGAAACATGTTCCACTATGTCCATAGCAGCCTATTATTAAGGAGAATCTTGAAGAAACCTAGATGTCTCTCAGCCAAAGAATGGATCCTGAAAATGTAGCTCATTTATGCAATATAATAGTATTCAGCTATTAAAAACAAGGACATGATGCATTTTGTTGGCAGATGGGTGGGGCTAAAATATCAATCTGAGAGAAGTAATCCAGACCCAAAATTACAGGCATGGTTTGCACTCCCTGGTAAATGTATATTAGCCAAAATGTCAGAATATCCATGATAAAACCCACCGACCATAAGATGTTTAACAAGAATTAAGACCCAAGCAAGGATTCTTCAGTCTCACTCCGAAACAGGAAAAATAATCATGGGTTGCAGAGGAAGGGAGGGACTTGACTGGGAGAATATAGAGGAGGGGAAAGGGGCAGGATTGGGTAGGGGTTGGGGAGACAGGAGAATGAATGGAAATATTCAGCTGGCAATGTTGGGAATTGGGAGAACCTCTAGAATGTCCCAGAGACCTGGGATGTGAAAGGCTTCCAGGACTCAGTGGGGATGTCTTATCGACAATGCCCAACAGTAGGATAATGGAAAACTGAAGAGAAAACCTCCAGTAGATAGAGGCCACAATAGAGGGATGGAATCATTAACCTACCTTCAATATTTTTGAGCAAGAATTGTTCCTTCTAAAAAAAATAAAGAAAATATGGAGCAAAGACTGAAGAAAGGGCCATCCAGTAACTGGCCCAACTTGGGTTTATTCCATTTGCAGACAACAAACCCTAACACCATTAATGATGCTATGTTGTGCTTGCAGACAGGAGCCTAGCATGACTATCCTCTGTTAGGATGCACCAACAACATACTGAGCCAGACGCAGATATTTATAGTTAAGCATAGGACTGAGATTGGGGACCCCTATGGAACAGTTAGGGGAAGGCTTGAAGGAAGTTAAGGGGATGACAACGCCATAGAAATAACAACAGCGTCAACTAAGCTGGATGCCTGGGAGCTCCAGAGACTAAACTACTAACCAAAGAGCATACATGGGCTGGCACATGCCCCCCCCATCACTTATGTAGCAGAGGACTGCCTTGTCTGGCCACAGTGGAAGGGGATTCACCTAATCCTGTAGAGACTTGATGCCCCAGGGAAGGGGATGCCTGGGGGAGCACCCTCTTAATGACAAATGGATCTGGGAAAGACATAAAGAACTCTAAAAGGAGATACAGGGGCAAGAGTTTAAGTGTAAATAAATAAAAATAGTATTTTTAAAAGACAATTAATTGGCTATTAACATCTGCCTATCTTATTTTTTTTTTTGTACAGAACCATGAGATGAAGTATTCAAGTTTGGATAAAGTTGTTCCTCAAATGATAGAAGTCACAGAGAGTGTGAAAATTCAACTAGGATACTACTTCTAAAGTCATACTGGGATGGCATATATAAATTTTGGGATGGATGTAATGAACTCAAGAATCATGTGGAATGAAGAATCCATGGCATATGTGCATATCTGTAAGGATACTGCTTAGCGTTATGATACTATGATTTCTTAATGCAGGAGAACCTAAGTTATAAAAATATGACAAGAGATATGATCACCAATGGGTAGAAACACACTGTGTGAAAAAGGAAGAAAGTGAGGTTAAACACTAGGTCTCATTAATTAACTTGGTGTAGCAAGAATTTAGAAGGAGAAATGCAAGTGCTCAGAACAAAGCAGTCTGATTTCAGCTCTCAATAAATTAACCTATTCCTGTTCTTTTCCCCCTGTAAACTGTGTGACTAGACCTAGATCTATTCATTTCTCTGTTATGTTTGTTGGACGCCTTAAAAATTATTTCTGATTCTAATGCCAATAACCTTTAAAAACCCTAATATTTTCTGGCCTGTGTAAGAGCAACTATGAAAACATATACAATATGTTTTCATTTTTATGATTTTTTCCTCAAACTCATAATTTGTAAGCAAGGAAATAATGCATGGGTCAATCAATAATTTGTATCATATACCTATATTGCCTTGATAAATAAATGCTCGGCTTTTCGCTGAACATCAATTTGAAAAAGAAAAATGGTGTACCTTCACATAGCAGGGATGATTAGAAATCAAAGAGGCAACATGGAGAAAAAAGAGTATTCAATCTCAGAAATTTAAAAATGGGAATATGGAGAAAATAGTCTGAAACAATCCATGTCAGGGATGACTCCATCCTCTTCGCAGGGTCAAACTGAGTCCATGGAACCAACTTTCACTTGTTGTGTCTTGTTTGTCTGTTGGTCATAAACTACACGTGAATATAAAGCAAGAAGATGTCTGTTATCTAAACTAAGGTACATAAATTGTAAAGGCATTACCTATAGGGCTGTAATTACCTATGTGCAACTGAATCACTCCTTTGCTCCCATACCATATTGATTTATGTTCAAAATGTTTATGCCTGACCCAAGGCTCTGATTCGAAGTTTTGAAACCTGATAACCTAGGAAATACGCACTCCCCTGCAATAAATTCATTACTGCCCAATTGTGTCAATAAGAATGGACAATACTATATCCCACCTTTTTTTGCGTTCTTGTCTTTAAAAAGGCTGTGTAATTTCTCTTCAGGGTCATAGTTCAACTTCTGATTCTGTTCTGTTTCTCTTATTAATAACAGTGGCCTATCTCATCTTAAATATGTATTAAAATGAAATTCCAAAGTTGTAGTTAGCTCCCTCCAGAGTCTTTGCTGTTGTTCCTGAGTGGACAGGTTTTGTTGCCTAACTGAGATAGAGATATTGCTTTGTGGGTCTCTTGTGTCTGCTTGAGTTATTCTGATATTTTGGACCCAAACATGTGGAGTTGTTGATATTGTTATAGAGAAAAAGTTAGTATTAAGATTCAATGAAGACCTAGCTTTTCCAAGAGCCCACTCAGGCTATCAGATTCTCTTTATTTTTGGTCGATACTGGTAGCAGTTTTCTACCACTTGGTCCTGAGCTACTGCAAATTCACTGAGCTCTGGAATTTTGGTCAAATCAGTATTAGAATCACAAGCCTGGGAAAACTGCTCAGTCTCCACTAGCCAAAGTAAATTTATGTTCCCTCAATACTGACTGAATACTGCAGAGAAAAGCCAGGGTTTCATGTGTGCAGTAAAGCAGTCTACCACTGACCCAAATAGTCACTACAGTTATTTTTCTTAACATATTCTTGTCTTATCCCCTACTATCAGGTGAGCCTAGTACATTGGCCAGGCTAGGGAGGTATTTGCCTTTATTATGGGACAGACAAAACCTACAACACAGAAGGATCACATGTATAGAAAATTAACCTCGAAAACACAGCTATTACCTGCCAAACAGGCAAGCTGATTAGAACCTGCTTTTAACCCCTGCTACATAAATCTTACATGGTGCTACACAGGATAACAAGTCACAGATATCCAACAGTGAAGCCGAATATCCCTTCTCTCTTAACCTTTACAGATGTGGAATACAGAGCTAGAAATTCACAAAGGGTTTCACTGTATTAGTCATGGTACTATCTCTCTGCTCACTCAGACAAAGCCCTCATGGCACTCATGATTGCATGAGAGCCATAACCACATCCACGTCTTTCTGCATAATTGTCACTAAGGAGTAGTAACAGGAATATAAATTCTCTAATATTATGGATATGAATTGCTAAAGATAGTAACTCATGAGGTGTTGGTCAATTAGATATTTGCTGACGTCATTTCCTAGGAAGTCCAGATTATTAATCTTGGAGAAAGCAAAATCAACAAGACTTTTGGAGTGTTAGTAAAGGATAGAATTGCTATGAATCCTTAAATCTGCTGAGTGACCATTGGTGAGACGTTTCAATACTTCCTTTGGCCCACCCATATTCACTGGGATCCCTGTACAGAAACTTCCTGGTAGACCTTCTCTTAATTCCGCCTAGAAATATCTTCCAGGAAAAGCAATACTCAATATCAGAATGTTAACATCTGAACATTTGACAATTTCAACGTCTCTACTTACTCCACATTCATCAAAGTGATCCAGGCACTGAACCCATGGGCTTTTAACACAGTATTCAGTTCACATCAGAAATTAGATTTAACCTTTGAGTTGTTCTGGTTAACCTTGTCCCTCATATATATTAAAAATGGGCATAGTGATTTCTTTATTGAAAGCTATTATATAACAAAAGCCTTTGAGTAGGGCTGTGCTGAATAATAAAGATATTGCTCTTTCGTGATTTTTTTCTTTTTTCTTTTTATTTTTCTTATATCCATCTTTATATCTACCTCTATAGCAACACACTGTAAACTTTACCAAAATTGGCTATGAATGTATCACTCTGTGAGTCAAGTAAATATCTTCCTCTGATACCTCTATGTATGTAATACTTGAAGAATTTTTCTAATATATCTCAGTTGACCATCAGGTAAAATCCTAAATTCTTTCCCTCTCAAGTGGTCCATGGGAAGGGTAATACGGAGAGGATAAAACTGCATAGGACATACAAACATCCAAATAATGTATAATATATGATATTGAAAATAGTTGTGATTGCAAGGAACTACTTTAAACAAACAGTTTAAAGTCAGGCTTTGGCCAGATCAGGTACCAGCCAATTAGTGAACTCTAGCCAGAGCCTAACAGGAAAAAAGCCCTCAGGCCGGAGGGTGGGGGTGAATTTATTACTCCTTTTGCTTCTGTTTAGAGGAGTGTGTACATGCAAATACAGAATGGATTAAGAACCAATCAGGAGAGAGATTTCAAGTGTGAGAATACAAAGCAGAGCCTAAAGTAACCTTGGAGATCTCCATTAGAGCTGCTGATTCATTTATCTCTGCCTCCTCCCTCTGTGTTGCTGCAGAAGCAAGGAAAGTGAAAAAGGAAGTCAGGAAAAGGCAACAAAACAAAAAGCATAATTTACCCCAAGCTCTTGCTCCAATTAACAATACACAATACTGGAAAATGATGATGGTGGCTTATAATGCCAGGGGGTACTTAGGAATGTAGTGTGCCTATCTAGAAAAAAAAAGAAAACCTCTGTTTCTTTTTTAACTGTTCTGATTATGACTCTAGGGTATGAAGTGCAGCTGGCTGCTGTCTCTGTGATTGTACATTAAGTTTGAATGCAGGTGTCTTTCTTTCATTTCTTCTTTCTTAGATGCAGATGACAGTCAAAAATTTTTTATTTGGAATTGATATATGAAATTGTACATTGAAAAAGCACTCCATTTCCCTATACTATATTTCATTTCCAATCACAGCTATTCCTACTGCATCAGAAGTTAATATGTGTTCTGTCTCTTTAATAAATCTGAGTTCATTTAAGGCACTTGCCTGTACATGGATATGGCAACATCTACTGGAAAATTTGTTGTCTCTCAAGTAAAGATCCCTGAGAAAAATCTGACTCTTTTCCTCCATCATCTTATTAAATAACGAAAGGCAGATTTATACCAGTGGGGATTCGTAAGTTCTGCTTTTAGCATACTGGGATTTTGCCTGGATGTACATAATAGAGGAATTATGCATACAGTCTCAAATGATGGAAATTCATGCTTGCTATTGAGTATACATATTCACCATATATTGATTCAATGTCAGTGTGCATTATTTTAAGATAATATTTAATCGAGGAATAGATTTTGCCAACCATTCTAACATAGCTGGCCCTCAAAACTCAAAGATTTTTGTTTCTCTAGCTCATGACATGGAATTACATGCTACTTGGTTTATGCTTGTTTTTTTTTAATATGAATATTCTAGAAATAAATCTCATGTGTCTGCTTTACCATTGGACACCACCACCTGCTGGCTGATGTGGGACTCAGGACTTCCACCACTTGAGTTCCTGCTGCAGCTAGTGCACATGCAGACTCCTGCCTTAGCCACTGCCCTCTGTGTTTCACCACGTGTTGCCTGGCTCTTGCCACATGTGTCACTTAGACAAGCCCTCATCAACCACTCAGTCCCTCGTCTCCTGCTACCAGACTGTAGTTACAATTCCTGCACAAATACCAGCACATTGGTAGATCTATTTCAGTTGGCAAGGAGAACCCCAAATTTCCAAAATAGGCCTGGGCCATCCTTTCTCGGGTAAAGGGAATCCCCTTAGCTAAAGTAGAAGTTAGAACTTCAACCATTGGGTCGAGATTCCCCTGAAAGTGGTTCGTAGCTTCCCTCCTACTCCAGACTCTTGCAGACGATCATAAAATCCCAGGCCTGGGTAGGAATGCTTTCTGGTGTGTCTGGGACCTGTAGTTAATGGCCTATAGGAGTCTAAGTAATGACTCAGATGCATCAGGTGCTACTGTTACCACCAGTAAATCCTCCTGGGATGCCAGTCAGGATTACTCAGTAACTTTCCCTAGTGAGCTATTCATTGTCTTCGAACATCCCTTCAAGATTTTGATTTCTAGAGAATTTCAAAACTCTAAAACTAATGCCTCCCCTGAGGACATCAAAATACTAGAATGATCTAGTATTCATTAGGAAATGGTTCAAAATGGCCACATAATAGCATGCTAAATTCCTCAATTTTAGAGGATATTCACAATCACTGCTAGCAGTCTGGTAAATGGAAGGTTCCTTATGCCGAAACATTCATACACATTTGGTCTAACCCCTCTCTGATTTTCAGTTCCAGTGGCATCCTGCTGAGTTAACCTGTGTTCCAGGCAGTGACTGGTCAGTCCAGCAGGCCGCCCCAGCACTGTGACAACCTACATGCAATCCTGCCAAGGAAAGCACCTTCTTCAAGCACATGCTGGTGAGTGGTGACTAACTCGACCTCTATGTGCTTTCTTTATCTGAGAACTTGACTTTCCATGATGTACATATGGTATCAGGGGAGTGTTCTTGAGCTTGGAGCTCCCTGTGCTGACCCTGGGGATGGATCCTTTCACTGACTCTCATTCTAGGACCTTTTCCCTTCGATGAAATTATTCCTCCATTTTCTTTTGAGACAGTTTCTCTCTGATGAAAATGCCAGGCTGGGCCTGGATAAACTGCTTTCTGGCTCAAGAGCACCAGCTCTGAATGTAGCCCAGCACTGACATGGCCAATTAATAATACTAGTCACATTCACAGGTCTATCGATCTTTGTTGCCCCGTGAAAAGCAGATGTGGCCCCATCCTTTGTGTCTGCCAGGGACTCTGTCCGTGAGACCTGCTTTCCCACACATGTGCATCCCCTACACTTTGCACACTTGCTTCTGTGCTCTGCCTACTGCAGACCCTGGTTCAAAGCAGCAGGATAAGCAAGTCTGGTCCTGTCCCTTGCATCTGATAAGAATTCCTCTTGCTAAGACCTATGTACAAGCAAGCTCTCTGTCTGTCAGGGACTTTGCTCCTGTGCTTAGCCTGCCACAGCCTCAAGAAAAACAGCTTTCACATCATCTTTTCCAGCATGCTCACACTGCCCCCCAATTGGATCTGAGGTAGTAACTGAGCATGATCCCCAAAGGAATTATACTTCCACAGATAGATTCATAACCTCTCTCCTGGCCAGTCTTTACAGGACACTTTACAGGACAGTCTTTTTTTTTTTTTTTTGGTTTTTTTTTCGGAGCTGGGAGCGAACCCAGGCCTTGTGCTTCCCTAGGCAAGCGCTCTACCACTGAGCTAAATCCTTTACAGGACAGTCTTAAAACCATTGTATTTTTAAAAATTGCAAGAGGTCATCTAGGAAAAACAGGAAAACCCATCCCAATTTTTAGAATGACTTATAAAGGCTTTATTACAATATACTTATTTGGACCCTGACAACTCAGAAGGTAAGCAACTTCCAATAACCTTTCTTCTCCCAGATCTACACCAACATGAGAGACAAACTTAAAAGAGCTGGAGAGAGGGCTTCAAACTCTACAGAAGTTTTTGTGTTGGCCTTTTAGGTGTACCATGAGAGTGATAAGAAGGTTTGCACACTAATAGCATATGCTGGGAAAGGCTGTCTAGCCAGCCTCAGCTATTGCTGTGGGACTCCTGGTCTTCTAAGACTAAGAGACCACCAGGCTGCTGCTACAGATGTGGTCAACAAAGTCAATGGGCAAAGGCTTGCCCTAACTTCTGCAAGCCAAGGGGCTATGTTTTGGTTCCATCAAGATGGACATTGGGCTGTCAATTACCCTCATGTTGTGCAGGACAGGGGGACATCACATGCAAATAACCCTTCAGTGTATCGCCTAGGCTTGGCTTTGGATGACTGAAGGGGTCTGAGTTCCCTAGACCTGACCACTGCCATCACCAGCAAGGAGCCCTGGGAAACTATCATGGTATGTGGGCGGCCTAACTCCTTCCTTTTGGACACAGGGGAGATTTACTCTTTCCTAATGGAGTTTTGTATATCCATGTCTCTCTCATGATCCCCCATTGTCAGGGTAGGAGGCAACCTTACCTTCCTCACCAAACCCCACTGGTTAGTTACATTTTTAGGAATGTACCTCTCACCCCTTCCTCTCTGGTAGTGCCAACATGCCCTATCCTCTTATTGGGATGGGATCTTCTAGCTAAGTTGGGAGTCTTTATTTCCTTTGTTCCACACATTTGCCTAAACCCAAGCTTGTCAGCAGCTCCTCTGCTCCTTCTAGTCAGCCAACCTACTAACGGGAACATGTTGCTTCCTTTACCAGCTTCTCAAGTAGAACCCCAAATCTGGGGCGATCTGGTACCTCTTTGTTGCTAAAGTCTTTCAAAATAGGACTTGGGCACTGTTTTCTCTGTCTTTTTGTCATGGCTAACTGTTTTAAGACATCCAGGACATGTTCTGTAAGACAAATTGTTCCTTCTTCACAGAAAGCTTATCTAAAAGACTATTCATGTTGTTAACTTATATTATCTCTTTTGTAAAGTTATAAGCTACAGGAAACCCACTCAGACCTACCTCTCATATACAAATTAGTATATCTGCCTCAAGTTCCCATTTATAATCTATTCCAAAAGGTGGGATCGCTCTGGGTTTCAAATGTACATGTATGAAAATATTTATTTTCTTCCAAACACACTTAATTTTATTCTTCACCTATAAATAAATATATATGTGTGTTCCAGCATCTCATCATATCCAGGTGTTTACTACACCCAGGATATCTCCAGAGAAGCCACCTCCAGAAGTTCCAATGTCCTGTCACAGACACAGACATCCTTATTGGTCCTGTTCCTTCTGACCTAATCTCAGATCACTCCACAGATGCTTGACAACAAGGAAACAGCCAACTCTTAAGATAAGACAAACATCACATACTCATTTTTCTAGCAGGAAATAGAGAGCACAACTACCCTATTCCTGCTCCACCATTGCCTTTCTAATTTCGCTTTTTAAAAAAACAAAACAAAACAGGGGAATTTTGGTATTCTGTCTAAGCTCCATCCCCACAGCACCCTGGCAACAGCCATTTATGCTCCACCCGAGAGTTGCCTGTCAACAGTCAGCTATCCAGGACTATAAATGGATGTGCCTGACCCCTCCTTTTCCTCTATGTCTTGATCTCTCCTTCTCTTGCTCTTCCTCTTCTGTGCTCATGTGCCCCTCTTTTTCACTGTCCTTTCTCTCCCCATCTCCCTACCTCCTTCCACATTCTCTTACTTGTCCCCTCTTCTATTCTCCTTGTCTCATCAAACCTCTACATGTGGAACCATGTTAGTTTGGTGTGTTCTGTCTGGACATGGGCCAAGATTTTCACTCCCAACACACATTGCTGTCCATGCTATGGGACAATATATTATTCTTCCTTCCTAGTTCTGATTCTGTCATTTGTACTCCACAGTTTAACTTTTTTCTAAATTCTAGATGGAAATTTTATATAACAGGCAAGTGACTGTGCTGTTTCCCTTTGATCCCCACACACATAATGGTACAAGAATAGCACTGTGTATTCTCCTGTATATTCCATCTCAGACTCATTCAAAATCCTCACCTTTTTTAATTGTATTTTCCTATAAATTATATTTAAGTATATTTTATAATTTTATGGTCTTTAAGACTGTTTGTTTTGTCACTCATACTGTTATCTTTCTACTCCAGACCACCATGGTATATTAAAATAAACATTACCATTACCAAAAAATAGTACTTCAAAATTTCAATGTAAACTTCATATTTTTACTTATGTTTTCAAGTCTTAAATTTTGTCAAATCTGAGTTCTTGCAAGAGTATTAGTGGCTTAGTGCTCAAAGTAAATATCAATTTTTCATTATATCCTTGGTGAGTAATACAGACCTATATTATGACCAGGAAGAAAATTGATGTGTGCCCTATGCAGCAAATCTAGCTATTATCCATGGCTTTTGAGATGAGAAGTCCTTCAAGAAACTCTTCTACTGCTAATTTTACTGATACAGCATAATATTAAATATGTTTTAAATATCTAGCCTTACACTCACAAACAAGCCTCGTTATTGACCTTAGCAAAATCTTCAGTTTGAATCACACAAATACCATGACAGTATTGCATAATTTGTAGAGTTTCAAGGACCAACTGATAGTGCTGTTTCTAACCCGATTTATGAATTCAGAAAACTCATGATTATTACAAGAATGTGACAGCAGTTCAGAAAATGCATACATAGATTATAAGGCCCAGAGTAAAAAAGTATCTGATACTATAAGAAAGCTACAAAATAGATATTAGCCAAAAAAGTACAGAATACCCATAATATAATCCATATAACTCAAAAAGTTTAACAGCTGAAGGGCCCAAGTGAAGATGCTTCAATTCCAAGTGAGAGGTAGAATAAAGCAATCCCAGGACAAGCAGGAGGGATCTTGGTGGGAAAGAGGAAAGGGAGGGGAAGAGGGGAACATGATCAGGTACTGGGTGGGAAGAACAGGACTAAAGTACTGAATTCCACCAGAAAGAATGGAAACAGGCAGCCACAGGAGGTGGGGGGTGGTCCTAGAATACCAAAAATCTGGGAGGTGAGAGACTCTAAGGACTCAAAATGAGTCACCTTTGGTAAAATATCCTACAGTTGGGAAACAGAACTAGTAGAGCCCACCTCCAGTAGAAATACTGGGCCTCATGGGAAGGATGGGATTGCCATCCTACAGTCAAAACTCTGACCCAGAGTTGTTCCTGTGTGAAAATACTTCAGGAACAAAATGGAGAAGAGCTTTAGGAAAAGGGGGTCCAGCAACAGGCCCAAATTAGGACTCAGGTCAAAGAGAGGCCTCAAGGCCTGACATTATATCTGAGGATGTGATATGCTCACAAAAATGAGTCTATTATGGCAGTGCTCCCAAAGACACAAGAAGCAGCTGAAAAAGTCAAAAGCAAATGTTTAGACCCAACAAATGGACAGAAGCTGCTGAAGCCTGTGTTTAAATTAGGGAAAAGCTGGAAGAAACTGATTTTTAAAAATATTTTGTCTATAAATCATTTTTCTAAAACTGATGGAAAAATTTCTCAAGAGCTCACATTTAGCTGAAAAATCTGATGGCAAATGATATATTCTAAAAGAGAGTGAATTCTTCTTTTTTCAAGGGTATGATATCTGATAGGCTATTCATTGCCAATAAATCTGCACTATACATAGTTATGATCGCCACATATTTTACATAGCTTGAAGTTGATTTGTGTACATTTATATCTTTAAGAAACATAGTAATTAATAAGAAGTGGAAATCTTTTTTGATAATGAATGGGAAAGAAATATAATGGGCACATGTTAGGAGAAGGAAATGTGGAAGTAATGTGCAGAGTATTCTTGTATGAAACTCAAACATAAATAAAAGAAGCACCTACTCTGTCTCTATCTCTGTCTCTGTCTCTCTATCTCTGTCTCTGTCTCTCTGTCTCTGTCTCTCTCTCTCTGTCTCTCTGTCTCTGTCTCTGTCTCTCTTTATCTCTCTCTCTCTTTCTCTTTCTCGCTGTGTTTTGTGTGTGTGTGTGTGTGTGTGTGTGTGTGTGTGTAAATTAATGGAAATGCCCTATATTTGGAGAGATATATTTACACAAATATGTATCAAATAACATGAAGTGAAATCTCCAGTGAAAGCAACTAATTGTTTTGATGAATTGTTGACCAAATGGGTTTCATCATTTGCCAACCAAGCATAACCCAGCATTGTCAAAGCTATGGTTAAATTTCCACATTGTAAGGCTCTTATATATCTTGTATAAGATACTACTGACTTTATCATGAAAAAGAAGAAATATATCCAGTACCAGATTTGAAGCTTCACTGCTACTGACTACATTTAATATGGATGAAAGGTAAGCTGCATGTTACTAGAGGAGAAAACAAATCAACATCACCTAAAAGGTCTTCAATATGCACTAGAACGAAGTATTCAAGGTACATTGTTGCCATATTTACTTGTTATGAGAGAAATCTGTTGATCAAGTGGACCCTGACACCAGAAAAAAACTGGTAACGTTGAAGTAGATTTAAAAAAACCCAGGGAATCTTATAATTGAGAATGGCAAGTTTTGTAATCAGCACCTGGCCAAGCCCTCCCTATCCTGGAACATATAACCATGACTATCAATGAGATGACCATGATATCTGATGATGTAGCATAAAAACCTAGAATTCTCCATGCTAATTAGGAATCTAGATAGGCCTCAAGTGTTTCTTCAATGAACTTCCCTTCCTGGCCATCCATTCCTATAAAAAGTTTTTAATCCCTGATTCACCCTAAGTGAGACATATGCATTCACACTTGCCATAAATGAAGCAGTTTGGATGAGCAAGACTATCTCCTTCATCAAGGATGACTGAGGAGGAGTGGGCGTGAGGGGGTGTGGGGAGGCCTGTCCTCAGAAACAGCCACACCTAATTCTCCCTGAGAAGACTTTATCTCTTTCAGCCCATCTTTATTCACTCGCTGGGACCCAGACACAATTCTGCCCAGACCTAGAGTCAGCAATCTCCTTACTGCCTGCTTATGGGAGGAGAGATACCTTGACCATTGTTCTCAACTCCTTTGTTCCCCAGCACATTTGGGTACGCAGGATTTTGAGAATCAGAGCACCATTCCCTGAACACTCTGTTACTCTCCCATGGAGAAACAGGCTGGGACCCCTCTCTTGGACTTTGTTTTACCTTCTCTGAGTTGCATGGCTGCACTCTGGAATAAAAGCAGAGAGGCAGACATGCGGTCTGACTGTAATTTACTACTTTTGATTCTTAAAAATACAATACATGCAATCCAGTTTCCCCTCTCTCCATCCCTGTTAGGTCTAGTCCCTCTGCTTGCTATCCAGAAAGGAGCTGGCTTCCATTCCCATGAGATAGAAGCCATACCTCACAGTGCTAATATGGACAAGAGCCTGACTCTAATAGGTAAAATAACTAGGTAAAAACAAAACAACACAAAACAAAAACAAAAAACAAAAAAATCAAAATGTCTCATTCTGATAAAAAGTAAAACTAAATAATCCTAATTACATATTATTTTATCCATAAATCTGTGCATAACTTGAACCTCATCAGAGGTATTCTGCTTGTACTAGATGGGAAATAGAGAAAGAGATGTTCTGGTGGATTGTGTGTAGAAAATGAGAGACTGTAAAGTACTAAGTCCTAAGTGTGATGCCATCATCCAACCTTTCCACTAAAGCCTCATATATCTGTATTGCAAAGGAGGTAGGAAGATTTTAAAAGGACTGAAGTGGTTGATATGTCCAATGAAAAAATGTTTCTCAAATATAACTTCCTAGCAGTATAGGTACTCACAGAGTCTGTGGCAACAAGCATGAGATCTAAAGAAAGTGATTCAAAATAGACAGAAATAGCAGCACAGAGGAGGGAAATTAGACAAATTTGTCATCCCTAAGAAGTTATATACAGTTCATATCTGCCGAATGTCACTGGTTATAACAGCCACACTACAAAGCATTACATATTTGCAGAGACAAAAGTCCGTACATTTTCTTTCATGTTTTGTGTATACGTGTGAGTGGTTAGAATTTTATTTTGGAGTTCATGAATAACTGTTTTATCGTTAAGTAAGTAGTTGCTTTTTTTGTGGTGGTGCTGGTATTTTCCTCCTCTCTTTCTTTATTTCCTTTTTTCTTTATCTCTTTTCTTCTTTCTTTTTATTTTTTTTATTGTTCTGGGAAGGTATATGGACAGAGGTATACGGAAGGGACTTTGCAGAAAAGTAGAAGTATTATCACGGAGTTAGCTAGGCTGAAAAAGGTAAAAATCTGATGAAAATATTTATTTGAAAATGGTGCAATACATGCACATGTGAAGTAATACATATACATATGTATATGAGACATATGTGTATATGAGATGAAAACACTATTTACATAGAATGCTTTCATATTATGATAAAGCAAATATGACCTTCATATGCAGGATTAGTTTTATTTTAACATATATAAAGAGTCCATGTCATAAACTACATGAATACAAGGAGTGACAAATCTACAACATCGTCTCCTTTTTTAGTGAAAATAGGTCCTTCTATCATACAATTCATCTAAACCATGTTCTCCTCCCTCCACTCCTGTGAGCTCCATCTGCCAATTCCCTTCTCCTCCAGGTTCACTACCGGTCAACTTCCTGTTCAGACAGGGGCGGGACACCAAAGACCAAAGAGCAACAGGATACATGATCATCTTAAAGTAAAAAGGAAAAATCTCTAAGAATTTTTAACCACTTTTGGTTTGAGGAAAATTATTCAAGTATTTCTCAGAATAATGAATTCCCTTAATGTTAAGTGGAAATACTGCATATATAGTTTGTAAATGAGTCACTATGCCTGTAATAAAAAAAATTAAAGGGTATCAGTTGTTGGTTTTATTGTTTATTTTTTGGTTTGATTGTTTGTTTGTTTTTCTTTTCTTTGTACATTGTCCAAGAAGGCATTCTCTGGGCATTCATTAAGGAAAGTGAATAAGTGGAATTTTTATTTCTTTTATTTTATACAAAGTGTCAACTTACTTTTCAATTAATTGTATCATATATAGTGAAAAAACTACAATGCAGAGATGGTGGGCATGCGTGTGAATACCTTTCTGCTTTGTTTGAAATGTGTGAACCCACTTCTAATCTGAACTATTGAGGTATGAATACATACATTTGATCTGGACCTTGAGGTAGGAAGTCGTATGTCTTTAATTCAGAAGTAGGAAGTTATATACCATTACTCTGAATCTAGAGTTGAGAAGAGATGCCCTTAATCTAAATCATGCATTCTGCTGGAACCTTATGTGGTAACACAGAAGAAGGAAGCACTTTGCCTACTTGGAATCACTTGTGTCATGGCTTGAATATGCTTTACTCAGGGAGTGGTAAAATTTAGAGCTGTGACCTTGTTGGGATAAGTGTGACACTGTGATCACCGAATTTAGACCTGATCCTAGCTCCCTGGAAGTCAGAATTCTGCTAGCAGTATTCATATGACAATGTAGAACTCTCAGATCCTCCTTCACCATGAGTGCCTGGACACTGCCATTCTCCCACCTTGAGATAATGGACTGAACCTCTGAACCTGTAAGCTAGCCCCAATTAAAAGTTTTCCTATCAAGAATTACCTTGGCTATGGCATCTGTTCTCTGCAGTAAAACACTAAGACAGCTTGCTAGCACATCCAGTCCTTAACTCTCATTAGATCCTGTTTGGGAATACAGCATATACAGAAGAACAGTTGAGACACACAGATTTATGGTACTGAGCAACCACTAGATAACTGAATTTTCCATTCACAGCCAGCCTTTTTCAGATTAATAGGAATCAGTAGCAGTTTATAAGAAATTCCAATAAATTCCATTTAAACACACATAGAAACACAAACATATATTTGTGTATATACACTCATATACATACATTATATGCATATTCATATGCACAGACACACATATGTACATATACATATATGTAGTGTGAATAAATACATATATATTACGTATTAATATGTAAATTCAAGAAGTAAATTGGAAAGGATATTATCTGCAATAAAAACATTTGATCTAATCTAGCTCATCCAGTCTTTCTTAATGAAACTGTAAAATAATCATGATAAAGTTTAATAAACCATGAGGGTAATACTTCTACTTACTGTATGGAATCATCTATGCTTACTTCCTAGCTTGATGCTCTCTTAAGTGTTTTTCCATTTTCCACTATAGTTTCTTGACTTAAATATTAGGAAATGCATGAGTGTCTGTGCTATTCCCCTGTCATCTCTAAACTTGTAGTGGAATAATACTTACATAGAAGTCTCTTGCTGAAGGACAGATACATGGCTACATCAGATCTCATAAACACTCTCTTTCTCACTTTCTGAAAGCTTTATTAGAAAATGGATAGTCTATAGCAAATGTAGGAAGAAGGTGTGACATCCAGGCAGAGAGAAAGTGAGAGCAAGACCTAGAGCAAGAGCGAGAGCAAGAGCGAGAGAGTGAAAGAGTGAGAGAGAGAGAGGGAGGGAGGGAGGGAGGGAGGGAGGGAGGGAGGCAGGGAGGGAGAGAAGAAGGAAGAGAGCCATAGGAGATTAGCCACTGAGATGCAGAAGTCAGACTATGAAACTATAGAAAAGTGTCCAGCCATGTGGCAGGCAAATAAAATATAAATGGGTTGAGTTATAGGCTACACCAGTAAGGAACCAAGTTTAAGGCCTAGGCCATAATTCATAAATAAATAAGCATGTAATTATCGTGGACATGAGGTAGACATAAACATGTTGGTTACGTGCAACACTTTTTCTATTTTGTTTATTTTGATATCAAACTAGCAACATGATTTGTCATATTTTCACATAATTTTGAACATGTATGACCTACTAACTCCTACTTGTTGCAAACATATTCTCCTTCTTTTCCTCATGTACTTGTGGTTCATTTCTGACCTTCTACCTCACCGTACTTTGTTGTGAAGTATCTAATGTAAGAACACATTCAGGTTGTTTGTTATAGTAAGCCTCATCAGAATTAATAAGAAGTTAATGGAATCATGTGCTTCTTATAGAGTATTAACATACTTTTTACAGAGTAGAATTATCTTGTTCCTTTATATTACCTAGACATTTCCTTCACCTGTGTAGAACACCCTTTCAATTATTTTGTTCATATTCATAATCAGGGGTCGAATTGTTTTTTTTTTCTATGTGCTAAGCAATAGCTGCCTAACTTCCTATATGAGTGGTCTTTTCTTTTGCCATTTTTTAAAGTATAAAACTTACTTTCAACATTTCCTTTTTGCATGCTTTTCAACTAGCTATTGAAATATTTCTGCCTGGGAGTAACACAGAGTAAATAGCTGCAATAAGTGCTTAGTACAATCCCTATAATATCTCAGATTTACAAGTTAATTAATGATTGAAATTTAAAAGCAAAATATGCACATGTCACACTAATGCATAAAGGTCACATAAGTTACCTACTGTGGATATTGACAATCATAGAAGTATAGTTCTGAAAATTGTCTGTTGATTTTGTACTAAAATACAAGTATGGTATTCTGAAATTTTTAAAATTCAGTTTGGACTTTAAGGCCATTAAATTAGCAATGTATTCCTACATGTATTCCCAGTTATAAGGACATTATTATGTACAAAGGAAATATATTCTACCTGCAATCATGTTCACTACTATTTACATCACGATTGTTCTGTGGTTCTTAGAACATAGGGTATTCATTAATCCTACGAATAACATGTGTGGAATGTATCCTGTGATTTGACATCATCCAAACAAGGGTACTAGCTCTGTAGATAGTAGTGGTCTACACAGTGAAACCTCATGGATTTAAACCTTTCTCTGTTTACATGGTTCCTGGCCATGTACTGCCCAACAGACAGCACTGAGTGCAAACAGAACCTATATGATTACAGTGATAGGTTCACATAATTGCTGGTTCCTCTAAGCATCTAGTTTGCATAAGTCAATCCTTTAGTTACTCTATGCTTAGTTACTTCAGTTCTGCCTTTATAAATGGGGTTGCTTGATGCCTGAGTCCTTATTTCTTTCCTCCTTAAATGATCTCTTTATACACCACCTAAATCATTATATTCATTAATCTATTAAATCCTTGGTATCTAAGTGTTCATATACCATGTGTTACTGACATATGATATGATCATGATTACATGTTAAGTTATTAAGTATTATTTTTTCAGGAAAATCATCTAGCTTTTCATCAATGCAATATACTTTTCACACAGGCTTAATCTCGAAAAAAATATAGCAGAAGGATTTATAATATGGTACAAAGAGTCTACAACTGAGTCTAGATTAAAAGAGTTACTTGTAGCATAATTCTTTTTGAAAAGTCAATTAAAGCTCTGATACCTTAATACATGTGTGTGAATGTGTGCCTCTATCACCTCTATCGCTGTGTGTGTGTATGTGTGTGTGTGTTTGTGTATTCACATGTCTACAAGGTATTTTGTATATATGTATGATTAGAGTTGAAATTCTCAAAGCATGTTAAAGATTCTGCAGTTTTATCTGATACTAAAAGCACATACTATGACCTCCTATACTAGATATGCTCACCTACAGGATCACTGAGTTTATTCCCTGCCATGAACGAAAATTGAACATATGCTCATGCAAAGACTGAAATTCAGAGATTATTTCTGGGGCCTGTGTATCCTTCTGTTCCCCTTATTATTAGAGTTTTGATGCCAGCCTCAAAACTAGTATTTTCTCCTTGCAAACCATTATAGTTACGTCTTCAGAAGTCAGATATTATTTGCCTCATTCAGCTGTGTGGCCTTTATTTGTTTTTATTTTCTTCTCAGAGATAAAAATCAATAGTTATGGGAGTGAAGAGTAACTTCTCTGGCTAAATTGTTATCAGAGTGGACAGAACATAGGAGTTACAAATGATAAGATGTGGACAATGGGAAATCAAGAGGGCTTTAACTGTAGAAGATGAAAAGAGATAAATATACTATAGAAAAAGTGGTTCACAGAGCTTCCAGGGACTAAGTCACTACCTAAAGACTATACATGGACTAAGACCTGGAATGACAAATAGGTCTCAAATGAATATCCTGCAAAGCACCAGTGGAAGGAACCCTGGGTTGCAAGACTGAACCCCAGTGAACTAGATTGTTGGGGAGGGGCAAACAAAGGATGGAGAGGGAATACCCAAAAGTAGGGATGTTTGCCTGGAAAGTTAGAAGAATGAAAAGAAATAAAGTTAATAAAAAAAAATGGGAAAAAAAAAAAAAAAAAAGTGGTTCATTTAAACAATGGAATACTATTCAGTTATTAAGAACAAGGACATCATGAGTTTTGCAGGCAAAGGGATGGGACTAGAAAATATCATTCGATAGTAATGCAACTCACACTCAAAATAATATCCATGGTATGTACTCACTAATAGGTTGAGAGTAGCTAAAAATAAACAGAATACCCAGGACAAAATCCACAGAACTCAAGAAGGTTAACAAGCTGAAGGGCCCAAGTAAGAATGCTTCAATCCCACTTTTGAGGGAGAAGTAAGCAATCATGGGGTGCTGAGTGAAGGAAGGACCTGGGAAGGAGAGGGGAGGAACAGGGTAAAAGGGGAACATGACCAGGTAATGGCAAGGGTCAGGCGAGAAACATTGAAGACCAGCAGAATTAATGGGGACAGGCAACCTCAGGATGTAGGAGGTGGGGGCTCTCTAGAGTGTACTAGAGACTGGGGAGGTGAGAGGCTCTCAGGAATCAAAGAGCGGGACATTAGATGAAATGCCCAACAATGGGGAGAGGGAATTTGTAGAAAATCTACCTACAGTAGAAAGACAGAGCATCAAGTGGAGGGGTGAGGTTGCCATCCCACAGTCAAAAACTTTGACCCATAATTCTTCCTGTCTAAACAAACTACCGAGACAAACGTGGAGAAGAGATCAAAGGAAGGAAGACCCACTGACTGGCCTAACTTGGGAGATAAGCATGGTTATCCTCCAAGAGGCTGGGCAAGCACCTGATCGAGACAGAGGCAATATTAGGATACTAAGGGGGACCCAAAAATCTTAGGGTACTTTAAACCCTATAGAATATTTCAAGTACTCAAGGAAGGGTAAAAGCAGTAGTTATTTCCTACACAAGGAAGAACATGCCATTTCATTTCAAACACACAAAGGTCTACCCCAAAACCATACATATATAATATTATATTTACTAAAAGGTTATATTTATGTCTTAGAATAAACATGATAAACATGCATGTATATGTGTGCATATATATATATATGTGTGTGTGTGTGTGTGTGTGTGTGTGTGTACATGTATGAAAAAATGAAGAAAGAAATTTTAAAAACAAGCAAGAATGGAATAAGGAAGATATGGAGGGAGAAAAGAAATATGTGAAATATAATTTAATTTATTCTAAAAATATAAACACAATGTGTACAATATATTTGATATGCATACATACATGAATTTCGTTCTCCAATTAAATGGAGGTGAAGTAGTGTCCAGCAACCACATAGCATTCTAACAACGTACTGAGAGAATTCCTACAATGTCCTTTCTAGGGAACAGTTAAGTTTATTAGATTAACTTACAAAGCTTTGGTGATTGGCTGCTTAAACCTGTGTTTATGTTCTGACCCAAATATACAACAAAATGTTTGTACTCTGTAAGAATGATGACTTTTTCAGGGATCCACTGATAGAATCACAAGCAGGACTTCCTTGGCCACATTCAGTCACAGTAGATTTGCAGTACTAAAAGTTGTTGGAGCATATGTTACTCAATTAAATACCCTATCCTTCCTCATATTTAAAGAGGGAATGTAAAAAGTCCAAATACAATCTAAGATATTTCTTTGTCATGTTTCATGGGGAAGATTGCCTGAAAATGTCAAAAATTTCTCTTGGAGACTGGAACTATACAAACATTTGAGAGCACTTCCATTCTTTCCAGCACTTTTTCCTCAAGAGTCCCTAAGAGTAGGATGGTCTCACATGGCAGTTTGACAATTCTTAAGTTCCAGCAGGTTGCTGAACTCTACAGAATTTTTCAATTAATTCTCTCTCTAGAAGAGGGGTATTGAGATGTCTTGCGGATTATTTCCTCCTAAGAAGCACAAGTGAGGGAAATGAAGAAAATTAAGAAATGGACACATAGTATAGCAGTAATCTGTGATAGCAAACACATTTTTAATGGAAGCATTTTACATAGCACTTCATTTAAATAATCAATAGCTATTGGTTTTTTAGAGAATGCCATGGCTCCCTCTGCCTCAAATATGTGTTTATGTTACCCATATTACATGTGACATTTTCCTTCCTGGAATTGGCATTGACTCCAACAGGAACTTTGAATTTATGTATATAATGCATGCCATTATTAAACTAGGTAAGACATCTTGATTCTCAAATTTATTAATAAACATGCAGAATCCAGGGTTGGGGATTTAGCTCAGTGGTAGAGCACTTGCCTAGTAAGTGCAAGGCCCTGGGTTCGGTCCCCAGCTCTGAAAAAAAGAATAGAAAAAAAAAACATGCAGAATCAACAACTGAGCATGGTCTTCAAGTTTACTTCTCTAAAGCATCATTAGTGCTACTATGGAGGAGCTAGGTCATATAAAGGAAAATTTTTGTTCCAGTACTAAGTTTAATTACCCAAATACCATACCCAATCAACCTTCTTACCAATAGGAAGTTTTCATTCTCTTCTAAAAGCAACAAACAAATATGAAAAATCTCCCATTTTAAATGTGAGCACAGGTAAATTGAATGCCTTAGGGAAAGTTTTAAAGAGGCAGTTGTTGAAGTACCTCACTGTATGGGGTATAGGTGTATCTCACCCTGTCTGGTTCTGAGCCTCATCACCTTACCATCTCATTGGCAAATGGCATTCTAGCAAAGTTCCTTATTTGTGTTATAACACCAATTTGAATGTCTAAGCCACATTTTAAAAGTGCATACCTTATATAAATTGCTATCATATAATTTTCCTTTGGCTGTTTTGATCCTGTCTTAGTTATAATTTTTTATCATTGTGAGTAATTAACTCACATATTACTGCTGTTTTTTGAAAGTTTCTAATGTTAGGTAAATGTGTGTATAAGAGTGGTTATAATCAATCATGTGAAGTATTGAGTGAGGAATCCAATTTTCATATGCTATCCACTTGTCCCCTGATTGTGGAAAAGAGTTCTGTCTATGAGAAATTTAATGATTTTGAACACACACACACACACACACACACACACACACACACACACACACACACACACACACACACACACACACACACACACACACGTTAAGTCTCCTTTTGATCGAGTCAATATATATTTTTTAATTGGACTGAAATTTCTACTATTACAGAGTGAAACAGAACTTAATCTATTCAGTCAATTTTTCTAAGACTGAACAATATCCTGGGTCCCTAGAAATATTTTTTCTTACATTTTTCACTTCTTGCATGTAATAATGGGTAACTCTAGGTCCTAATATAGTTGACAAGGTCAGCAGAGTACTATCTGCTCATTCATAGTAGTCTTTGTCTTAACAGTCCATTTAAAAAATGCTACTCATGGTGAACTGTTTCTCTCCCTCAGAGGTCATACATTACATTCCTTATGGAGGCTACAGGAAAGTGATGGTACATATATCCATCTATGTATCAGTATTCTGGTGATAATACTTTTCTTGGGAAAAATTCCATGCACCTTCTCCTGAGATCTATAAGTTAGTTCAAGAACTAACTTCTTTGATTTTAGAAAAAATCATTAAATGACTTCAGGTCTATCAGTCCCAATGAAGTTGTCTACAAATGAACAGAACTTTTTTCTTATTTTTCCTTCATCTTTATTAAATTTCTTATTTACATTTAAAATGTCATTATGTGACGTGATTATGTGTATGCTTTAAAAATCTTTTAGTTTATTCTAACAAACATAAAATATGATGCCACCATCACTTCTTAACAAACTTTAAAACAGGATATGAGCCAATTGAATCCAAGATAACAGGAGAGAAAAAAAAAGATGTGTTACAATGGTCATGAGAAAATCAAGCAGGTTTGTTACAGCAATACACAGAAACAGAAGAATGGACAAAACCACTGCTATTGAAACTTAAATAAGGAAATAGCCATCACTTTCCTGAAATAAAGTTGTCCTCTCAATTTGATCTAAGACCAGTTTGACTAATACATAGCTACACAGATTTTAGGGAGAATAAAATCTGAGCATATATTTGAAGAAGTAAGGACCCTAGAAGAATGTTGTTCTCTGCCAATTGGTCTCTTCCCATTGTTATAAAATATAATTTTGTATTATATAACCCTTTGTGAAAAATAATGAACATTTTGTTGGAATTTACCACAGCTCCCTAACATTGACCAAATCTTTGAGGATTTCGGCAAGCGTACTATGGGTTATAAAATGTTTTTCTTTCTCTCTTTTCCTTCTTTCTCTCTTTCCCTCTCTCTTTCTTTCTTTCTTTCTTTCTTTCTTTCTTTCTTTCTTTCTTTCTTTCCTTCTTTTCCTAAAATCACTCTGTTGACATCTATTGCTTCAGTTTGACCATTTGAAATTATATATTCAGGCTTCAATCTTATTCTCATCCTAGCAGAGATGGCTTCAAATTCTGCTTGGACTGTTAACTTGATTCCCATGTAATATCCTCAGATGGTTTATTGTTTCTTTTTCTTAAGTTTTATGAATTTTAGCCTCAGAGGGGCAGACATGCCTAGGAAAGCAGATGAGGCTACTCTCTCCCCTAGACTCTTTCCTCTGACTCTAGAGGAAAACGCGTATTGCCATCTGGGCCCCCTGCTCTCAGGGATCCAGGAGAAGGAGGGGGAGGCCTTTCTGGTTGCAGCCCTCACAGAGCAGGTCTGAGACCAGAGGTAAGATCAACTTTTCTGCTCCAAGTGACCTGCCTGGTGGACTCAGGGCACAAAAGGGCAATATACCTCTGGGACCTGACACTTCCGGTTTCTAGCTGGTGCCTGGACCTAGCTGATCCAGGCTCACAACTCCCTGTTCCCAAACCCTATGGGAGAGAGAGAGAGCACTTCACCCAGACATGTGACCAATGGAGACTGCAGGGCAGGAGAGAATGCCAATTCTGCCCACCTGTGCCCACATCCCTGGCCAAAGAGGAAACTGTATAGGGACTCTAGGCACAGGAAGATAGGGGCAGTAAAGCTGCAGGAGGCCTTTGGTCCAGAGTGCACCCAGATATGAAGGGACCTGGTCAAACAGCTCCCTGCACCCAAATCCTTTGGGAGGGAGAGCAACACCTTCAGAAGGGCAAACATGCCTGGGAAACCAGAGGAGATTACTCTCTGCCCACATTTCTGACATGAGAAGAAAACAGGTAGTACCATCAAGGGCCCCTCAACACAGGGACCCAGAAGAAGGGTCAGGCCGTACTGGTTGCTGCCCTCATGAAGAGCTAAAACCGAGCTCGGGAGAGGGACTTCAGGCCTGAGACCAGAGAGAGGTAAGACCAATGTTTCTGCTCCAAGTGATCTGTCTGGTAGACTCAGGATACATGCCCACAGGAACAGATGAAAGCCAGTGGACAGGAATGACTACACATCTGAAAGCAGAACACTCTGTTCCCATTACTGGCTGAAAGAAAACAGGAAAACAGGTCTACAGCACTGCTGACACACAGGCCTATAGGACAGTCAAGCCACTGTCAGAAATAGCTAAACAAGGTAACACCAGAGACAACCTGATGGTGAGAGGCAAGCGCAGGAACCCAAGCAACAGGAACCAAGACTACATGGCATCATCAGAGCCCAATTCTCCCACCAAAGAAAATACTTGATATCCAAACACACCAGAAAAGCAAGATTTCTATTTAAAATCACATTTTTTTTGATAATAATGGAGAACTTTAAGAAAGACATAAAGAACTCCCTTAAAGAAATGCAGGAAAACGCAAGTAAACAAGTAGAAGCCCTTAGAGAGGAAACACAAAAATCCCCAAAAGAATTACAGGAAAACACAATCAAACAGGTGAAGAAATTGAAAATTGAAATCAAAACAATAAAGAGAAGAGAGAATCTCAGGAGCAGAAGATTCCATAGAAAGCATTGACACAACTGTCAAAGATAATGTAAAACAGAAAAAGCTACTGGCACAAAACCTACAGGAAATCCAGGACACAATGAAAAGATCAAACCTAAGGATAATAGGTATAGAAGACAGTGAAGTCTCCCAACTCAAAGGACCAGTAAATATCTTCAACAAAACATAGAAGAACACTTCTCTAACCTAAAGAAAGAGATGACCATAAACATCTAAGAAGCCTACAGAACTCCAAATAGATTGGACCAGAAAAGAAACTCCTCTTGTCACATAATAGTCAACGAACCAAATGCACAAAATAAAGAAAGAATTTTAAAAGCAGTAAGGGAAAAAGGTCAAGTATCATATAAAGCCAGACTTATCAGAATCACACCAGACTTCTCACCATAGACTACGAAAGCTAGAAGATCCTGGACAGATGTCATACAGACCCTAAGAGAACACAAATGCCATCCCAGGTTACTGTATCCAGCAAAACTCTCAATTAACATAGATGGAGAAACCAAGATATTCCATGACAAATCCAAATTTACACAATATCTTTTACAAATCCAGCCCTACAAAGGATAATAAATGGTAAAGCCAAACACAAGTAGGCAAGCTACACCCTAGAAAAAGCAAGAAACTAATCGCTTTGCAACAAAACAAAGAGAAGACAAGCACACAACCATAATCTCACCTCCAAATAGGAAGATAACAGGAAACAACAATCACTATTCCTTAATATCTTTCAATTCAATGGACTCAATTCCCCAATAAAAAGACACAAATTAACAACCCCAGGAAAGGGAATAACATTTGAAATGTAAATAAGAATTGCCCAATCTAATAAAGATGGAAAAAGACATAAAAATGATTTATGAATTTTAATTTTATGTGTATGTTTCTGTTTTTGTTTTGTTTTGTTTTGGTTTGGTTTTGCCTATTGGTAGGTTTGTGTACCTCATGCATTTGGTGTCTGCATTGGTCATCAAAAGATAGTAGATCCTTTTCATCCTGAGTAAAGATGGCTTTTTTTTCAGATCAAGCTCTCAAACTTTGTTTCTGGGAAGTGGCTTACAAAGACCAGCAAGCAAGCAGGAAGGCCATGCAGGGCCCAAGACCAATTTCATGATGGTCACCATCACCCCAAACTCCCCCATTTTTCTTTGGTTCTTGTAACCCTAAACCATAAATTGCAGGTGTACTGATGAGAACATCTAACTGGCTAGGTTTCTCAGAGTGTGTAAGTGGACTTGACATTCCTGAAACATACCTGAGACAGAGGGTGTATAAGTGGGCTTGGCTCCCGGCATAGTTATCCAAAGTTTTTAGAGCCAAGGAACTCAAAGACATGAATTAGTGCATATAGCTTCTGCAAATTATTTCCTCAATTTGCTGTCAGACATACGTGGGCAATTGCCAGCCTTCATTACTCTTACGCTAAGATTAATTGGTAGAATAAGCTAGACTCAGGGTGTCACAAATGGCTCCTGGAGTTAAGGTGTAATCAGTCCCCTAGCTGATTTTATTTAAATAAAAGAGCAATACTGAATTTTCGAGAAACTATGTCAAATTAATTTTGTATTTGTATTCTCTACATTTCATGGTTTTTAGTTATTTCATAATAAGGATGGAAATTTCACTTCACCCTAAATTTAATGGAGTTCAGATATAAATTAGTTGTTACCAAGAATACAACCTAAGCCTGGTCAGCCTTGATGATAGGACTGTCGTGACAGCTTGCTGCTAAGGCCTGGGCACGATTTATATGAACAAGTGAATAGCATAACATTTTTCTCCAGAGAATAGCTGAGGTTTTGGGCTTGAACAACAGAAAGTAATCGGGTATTTATGTACAGTATTATAGTCCACAATGTATGTTTACAGCCATCCTAGTAGCCACATAAATTCAACAGGCTTAAAATATCAAAAGTGAAGTTTAAGCTTTTTTCCTCTTCAGTTTGGTGCTATTACTTCATATGGATAGAAAATATTTTTATTCCTCTTGATTCCCTCAGTGTTTTATCACACAGCATTACCTTATCTGGGGTTCCCAACGACTGTTGTACTGTCTAGGGCACAGTGCACACAAATGGCATGTAAATGTACTTTAGCTTAGTTTGACACACATCTCTGCCTTCATAACTGTCTCTTCATGAAAAGTAAATTGTAGAATGTGGGATTTGTATCTAAAACTTCACCAGGAACCTTTGTGAGAGATGGGGCACTATTTGCTGTGTGCTGAAGCCTGCTAAGTTGGCTAACAGGGCGTAGGAGGTATCCACATCTTTGCATCCCCCAATCTCAAAACATGAGAGAAACCATAAAGGAAGTTTTTACACCATGGGAATTTGCAAATTCTACCAACAAGGCTTTCTAAGACTTTCCCCTCAGACCATTGATTGTTAAAGATTTGTAATATATCTTTTTTTCTCCATCTTTACTAAATTGGGTATTTTTTATTTATATTTCAATTGTTATTAAATTTCCTGGTTTACAGGCAGACATCCCCCTAACCCCTTCCGCTCCCCTTCTATATGGGTGTCCCCCTCCCCATCCTCTTCACATTACCGCCCTCCCTGCAACAAACCCTTACACTTGGGGTTCAGTCTTGGCAGTACAAAGGGCTTCCCCTTCCACTGGTGCCCTTACTAGGCTATTCATTATTACCTATGCAGATGGAGCCTAGGGTCAGTCCATGTATAGTCTTTGGGTAGTGGCTTATTCCCTGGAAGCTCTGGTTGCTTGGCATTGTTGTTCATATGGGGTCTCAAGCCCCTTCAAGCTCTTTCAATCCTTTCTAAGAGTCCTTCAACGAGGGTCCTGTTCTCAGTTCAGTGGTTTGCTGCTGGCATTCGCCTATGTATTTTCTGTATTCTGGCTGTGTCTCTCAGGAGAGATCTACATCCGGTTCAGGTCGGCCTGCACTTCTTTGCTTCATCCATCTTATCTAATTGCGTGGCTGTATATATATATATATATATATATATATATATATATATATATATATATATATATATATATATATGGGCCACATGTGGGGCAGGCTCTGAATGGGTTTTCCTTCTGCCTCTGTTCTAATCTTTGCCTCCCTATTCCCTCCCAAGGGTATTCTTGTTCCCCTTTTAAAAAGAAACACTCGCATTTTGGTCATCCTTCTTGAGTTTCATGTGTTCTGTACATCTAGGGTAATTGGAGCATTTGGGCTAATATCCACTTATCAATGAGTGCATACCACTGGTGTTTTTCTGTGATTGGGTTACCTCACTCAGCATGACATTTTCCAGTTCCATCCATTTGCCTATGAATTTCATAAAATCACTGTTTTTGATACCTGAGTAATATTCCATTATGTAGATGTACCACATTTTCTGTATCCATTCTTCTGTTGAAGGGCATCTGGGTTCTTTCCAGCTTCTAGCTATTATAAATAAGGCTGCTATGAACATAGTGGAGCATGTGTCTTTGTTATATGTTGGGGCACCTTTTGGGTATATGCCCAAGAGAGGTATAGCTGGGTCCTCAGGTAGTTCATTGTCCAATTTTCTGAGGAACCACCAGACTGATTTCCAGAATGGTTGTACCAGTCTGCAATCCCACCAACAATGGAGAAGTGTTCCTCTTTCTCCACATCCTCACCAGCATTTGTTGTCACCTGAGCTTTTGATCTGAGCCATTCTCACTGGTGTGAGGTGAAATCTCAGGGTTCTTTTGGTTTGCATTTCCCTTATGAGTAAAGATGTTGAACATTTTCTTAGGTGTTTCTCAGCTATTTGGCATTCCTCAGCTGTGAATTCTTTGTTTATCTCTGAACCCCAGGGTTATTTATCTCCATGCAGTCTAACTTCTTTAGTTCATCAGCCAGTTTCTTAGGCAACCTTTTTTTCAAACATTTTTATTCTTGAAGGCAACTGTTTTCAGACACAGCTTTCCTATCATCTCCCTTTTTACAGTAACCCTTCTTCTATATTACAGAAATGATAGAGACACAAGGAACAGATTTTTAAAAAATTATAGTGCAGATCAAAACCAAGAATTCTCAATAAGAAAACATCAAAATCTGATAAACATTTAAAGAAATGTTTAATACACTTTGAAATCAAATAAAGCAAAAGAAAACTAATTTGTGGTTTCATTTTCCATGTTGAGAATGGCTAAGAACAACAAAACATTTGAAAACACATGCTACCTGTGATGTAATGTAAGAAAATCTCTAATACATTGTGTGTGGGCATACAAACTTACATCACTACTATGAAAAGCAGTGTGGCAGTTCATCAGGAAGACAAAACTCAGTCTTTATGCTCCAGTTTGAACCAGCTTAGCAAGAAGCCCAAATTGTGATTCATCCCACCACAGAGACAACTTGGTCTACTATGTTCATCATTTCTCTCTTCCTAAGAGACATAAATTAGAGGCAATCAAGATGATCCTCAACTGAAAATTGATAAATTCAGTACACTAACACAATTGCCTATTACTCAACCATTAAAAGCGATAGAATCATAAAATTTGCAGGCAAATTTATTGATCTGGGAAAATATTCTATTACAGGTAACTCAGACTCCAACTCTTGTTGTACTGTGTACAGAATATGAATCTTAATGTACCCAGTCAATTTTCTACAATGAAACGACATCCTTCAGCCTTAAAGCTTTTCTTTCTAGCCATTTCTTTGTCCCAGATCAGCATTGGGAACTATTATCTATTGTCCTTCCCAAGGACAGCAAAGTTCTTCTCCCACATGAAACTGAAGTAGGAAGACTGCAATAGCAAATGAATTGTGGGTGAATCTATATAGCTGTTGTCTGCCAGACAGTCCAACCCCTCAGACCCTGGTCCTGATTACCATTTCCTACCTTAGATGTCATATTTTTTATCCCATATGAAGCTGACAGAAAATTAAAACCCAGATCTTCATCTACACATCGTCAGAATTTGCTGCCTAATTCAAATCAAGATCTTGCTTTGCTGGACTCTTTCTGAATGCTTGGGTGGTTTGGTTTTATGAACTTCAACATTGGTGATTTGTATGGAATTCCAATGCTAACTTAGCAGGAACCAGAACTGTTTTTCAGTCATCTTGACTTCTGTAGACAGGCTTGTATTCTGTTCATTGATTGTTGTGCTAAAAAAGAAGAACCTGGATACAGTATTGCTCCTGGGATCAGAGTTGGGCTGAGATGCCCCAGGGGACAATGATTTCCACTCGGAGGAACTTCTATTTGTATTTTTGAGACAAGCTAAACTGTTCCTTTCTGTCACTTTGTGTCTATAGTTCCATTTAGTTTGATTATTGCTTTGTGTTTCATATTCAGAAAACTGGCCAAACTTAACATAGAGGCCAGTTGACCCTTACTTTAATCTTAACCCATCTCAAGGATTTTTAGAATCAAACACAAAACAAGGAAACAAAAAAATAAACAAAACCAGCTAAATGAAGACTACAATAACTGGTAATCCCGTGCTGCTCTTGGAGCCCTGCACACACAGCTAGGAGCTGAGCACTGCTGGAAAAGCCTACCTCCTACCTGAACCAGGCTGACAGCAGTCCTGAGGCTGCCTGATCTGTACAAGTGCTCCTAAAGGGGACAGCAGCTTCTCAGCTTTCACTAGTAAGTAAGCTGATGACTAGTCCAGCTACAGAACTGCCATGCCCATGAGAAATACATTCAGTAGGTAGCAATAGTTTCCTCTTTTGAAATTATGGATGGAGGAAATAAGGAAAATATTCTTTCCCTGAAATGTATATGTTAACATGCGGCCACTATATATTAACTTTTGACTGATCTTAAATGTATATATTTACTATATTCTGTACATCTTTGTTATCAATTATTGGCTTATAAATTATTGTGGCTGACTAAAAATTTGTATCGTCTGCTATAAAAAGTTAGCTTAATATAAGTAACTCAGGAAGGGAACCATTGTAGACAAAACACAACATGAGGTCTTTAGAAATCGTTTAAAATTGGAAAAAAGTTTTTATGTAATCCCTGCCCTGTCTTAAAAGTCAGACCAGAATTTAAAAATCATTTATTTAATGAGGTATCAAAGCTGTACCTCCATGTATTTCCATACAAAACTTTTCTTCCTGACAGCCAATCATTGTAATATAAAAATAACCTAATTATTATTGATTTTAGAAACACTAAATTTTTATACTGTTGAAATTGTATTTTGGCTTCCGAAAGAACATAGTTGGGCTCTGTGTCTGCACTCTTCAAATGTACTTTATTTTGATATTACGAAAAAAAATTGAAAGATTTAAACATCTATAAGGAAAGTTTTGGTAGTATAGGCTCCTGAATTCCTTTTCCATCCTAGGAACAGCTTGGAGGCTACAGCCTTTGAACTATACCCAAGCGAATCCCCGTTGTAGTACAGGAATTTCAACACTTCTGCCTTGTGTTTATTCTTTGTTTCCTTTGTACTCATCCTTATGGATTCCCTTCCCTCAACCATCAAGGCATCCTAGATAGAGGACTGAAAACAGTTCTGGTGCTACATGGTCTCAATGTCAAAATCCATGACCTGGATTTTGGGAAGAGGCTGCTATTTCAGCCCCCTGGATTTCCCTGGAGTACATATAGGACCCTGACCTCTGGATGGGCTTTATGCCTGCAAGCAAGAGGTCTGGGATCACCTGTCCCTTGTTCTTTGTCTCCTCCCTGTAGTCATTGCCAGTCTTTGGCATTCTTCCCAAGAGGCTGTTGTGCCCCACCCCATAACAAACACTAGGATCACAGGATCAGACTAATATTCCCCTTTCCACTACTAACAACATCAAGCCTTCTCTGGGCAAACAGAATGATCTCAGTGTTTAGGAGGAGGGGGCCTCTGTTCCAGATCTCTATCCTCCAGCCTTCCAGCCATCAGGCTACAAGCTGTCTTCTTGCCCTGTTGTGTCTGGTTATTCACTCACAGTCCTTCTACTCCTATCCCCATTCTACCCCTGGTGTGATTTAGGGGGAACTTGCCTTCCGGGGGTCACTCCTGTTGAGGTCACACCTATTATGCCAAACCTTCATGCTGGATTGCCTCTCCCCAGGAGCCTCCTTCTCCTCAGGTATATCATGACATTTCCCTGTCAATCTTGGCCCTGATGGAGTGACTAGACCCTGGAATCCCACTCCTATTGTAGACTTGTCATTAGTCAGAAAAGATGTCAATGATTCTGACCCAGACTCAACATATTTTGAACAGGGACTGAAGCAATGGGCCATGTACCTGCAGACATGTTATATATGTATAATCTTCAGAAGGTGGTGTTCAGACCAGCCATGTTTCTTAATTTTAAGTCTGCATATTATGACTTTGCTGAGAATCAGGCTAGAATTAACCAGCAGTCTTGGGAGTCCTTCAGAGACTTCTGGCCTGTGTGACTGAGGCAGAGAAAAGTTTGGTCAGTGATGTCCCCAGAGACATGATCATCAAGCAGCTTGAATGGCAGGGCCTTAACATTGCTACTGGAAATGCTATGGCAGATTGAAGCAATGATGTTATCCATATAAAGGTTGTTCACCCTCATGATTTGGACCCTGGTGCAGGCCCCATTACAGTACTGACTGCCTCCATTGCTGCTTTGGTCATGGAGTGTGTACAGAAGAGGTACCATCCTCCTGAAGGGCCACCTGATTGCACCTGTTGAGGCTATGGCAAGCCTGGTCAACTCAGACAGTATTGCTCCTCAACTAGGTCCAAGACCAGCTGTCTCAGGTGTAACAAAGATTTCCAATGGGCGAAGGATTGCTGTCCTCAAAAGCAGGAAGACAATTTAAACTTCAAAAGGGACACTCTTTAGCCCTGCCAGTAAGAGGGAGCCCTTCTTGACCAGGAGTCTTTTGGACCTTGCCTGTGTTTGCTCATTTCAAAATGATAACTGTACATTTAGATTGTTAAAGAATTGGTTGACACAGGGGCAGATTTCACAGTAATAACATAAAATGATTCATTGAGGTTCCCCATTGGAGATTGCAGCCTGTTCCCTCTATTACAGGAGTGGGAGCCCAACAAGTCACAAGAATGACTACGACCCTGTCTCTTGGCAGGACTTGGATTGCAAATAGGGGTCTTTTACAACTGTTATGGCTGATGTTCCCCGCAACATCTGGACAAGAGATATTCTAGAAGACATGGCTGATGTCCTTACTACAAATAGTTGGCCTTTTTTGATGACATAATACAACATGACCAAATGGATCAAAAAGTTGTGGATCACCCCCAATTCTAATGGCCACTGCCCACCCAGTGCCAATTGACATCAAGGTACCTGACCCTGTAAAATTGTCCTGGTTATCTGAAACTGATATCTGGGTGGACCAGTGGCCCATTATTTTTTGGCTGCAGTTAATTCCCACCCCTACCTTGTTCTTTTTTCTTGCAATGTGAGTTTCAGTTTACCCTTCGTCGATTTAGTCACTACTACATGGTGATTAAAAGGCAAGCATCCCACAGAGGAAACTTTCTGCTTTACCATCAATGTCTCAACCATTGGCTCTTGTATTCAACTGTACAATGTAACCATGGAGAACTTTCATGGTAAGCTAACCTATGGAAACATGTTAGGTATGAAACTTCATGTTTCCCCGTATTGATTACAAATCCCAAAGGTTTCCCCAAGCATATTACATCCACCTCACTGTGCAAGGGTTCCTCAAATGCCTACTTTTTGTGGGACTTCCTATCTTTTGGGAGCACTGCCAAGCTGCACTAGGTGTAATATTTACCAGGGACTACCTGATACTGTCATCTAACCTCAAACTTTTCATGTGGATGTTTACCTCACATGATCCTTCCAATATTATTCCCTTTGTTAACAGGGATTCTATTCAATTCTGACATGAGTCCATTAATAACAATTGGTATTTATCTGACCCTCTAACAGTCTTGATTTATGCCCCCTTACTCTCCTAAAACGTGGCCATCTCTTTAATGGGATATATTTCCATATAAAGTGATTGTCTTAAACATAAAATGGACAACCCTTGTGAATGTGACCCCTGGCAGCCACGTTGGCTGAAAAATCACTGTATTCTGTGTCTGACCTCCTTTTTTTTTATTTCTGGTCATTATTATCAGATCAGCCTTAACTATTTTAATGAAAATTTCTCCTGACCACTTGCTGGATGTGGTATTCAACAATGGCCATCCTAATGAGGGAAATAGCACTTACTTCCATGCTGTCACTTTGATGATCCAGACTCACTTACAACCCCTGCACTGAGGAAAGAGGGATTTTGGTATTGTGACTGCCATCATTGCAGCCATCACTGCAGGCATTGCAGGGGTGACAACAGATATTATTGCCTTGACTCAGACGGACATTATGGCAGAGACTGTCAATGCCATAATCACTAAGTCATCTGAAGCACTACAGGCACAGGAGGGACTGGATCATCATCTTTATGAAGCCATTCACATATTATGACAGATTGACCTAGTGACAGAAGAGTTGGCCTTGTTACTAACATGTCTATATTGACCTGTGAATCCAGGTCTCACTAAATCTTCCTAACCATTTCCCAGGTACATAATGTTACTGAAGCTCAACCACATGCAGTTCAATATATTTAAGGTACCGAGTCAAACAAACCCCTTAGCTACTATGTGCTGCTAAAGAAGAACATAGCCAACCTTAATACTATCATATTCTCTTTGCTTTTCCTAGATGCCGTATTGTTGAGAAAAGTGTAGGACAATTTTAAGAGGGTGTTTGTCCCCTCATGAATAGCCATTTATGCTATGATGGGAAGAATTGTCGTACTGATAATTATTTTAAGTACCTCACACATATTTCCAGGCAATACTCCACAAATAAGATGACCCTCCAGTTGCTGATGGTTCTTGAAAATCCTGAAAGTGCTTAAAATCCTGATTGTGCAACTCCTAAGGAAGTGAGCAAAGCCTGGATGTCTTAGTTGGGTGAGACCACCATGTGGGCTGTTTCTCATCCCTCCCTTGTGTTACATGCCTCAGTAGTGATGTCACTTTGAGGGCTGATATTCAATGATGGGTAAGATCCTGGAAGACAGGAAAATTAGAGACAGGCACAGTCCAGTATACTGGGAACCCACCAAGTGGGGACAACAATGAGGAGGCAATGGCACCCTGGCTTCGCACTAGGCTGTCAAAGTCTAAAAAGAAATGTGTGGAAATGTAGAAGAAACAGAAGTGGCTGCCTCTCCATAAATGTTGTAGCACAGAGCAAAGAGACAAAGGCAACCCCTGCAGAAGGACCTAATTGAAGACTGCCAGAAAGACTAAGGATTGCTGATGCAGATCATCCAGGTTGTTGGGAACTTATGCTTGGAAGAGAAGCTTGCTTTGACCAATAAAATGCAGGTGCGCTTTATAAAGAGCACCCTTCTGTGACTAAGTAAATGAGCTTGTAGCAGTATTCATATAAGGTTGCTGGGATGTTCCAATCTATTCCAGGATCTGTGCCATTGATTCTGTGCCTCCTCATCTCCAACTCACAAGAGCAAGTAGCATCAGGCAGTAGAGGTGTAAGACAGTGATATAAGGTATATGAAAAATGAGAAATGATTCCTATTTCTTACCCATTTTCTATGATATCATTATACTAAGATTTCAAAAGATCAGAATGTTACCATTGATCAATGGCGTTCTGATAACCTTGTAGAGTACTGGGTGCTTATTTTCTAGTCACAAGCTCAAGTTTTTAAAGCCCCTTGAGTTGTCTTCTGAATATAAACTTAACAGTGCTTCTCATCATGCTTTTAAACCAAAGCTATAGCTTTTTCTAGGTCGCAAAGGCATGAATCTATACTTGCTGTCTGACAGATATCTGTTCACTATTTCTTAAATAGAGATGTAAATACAATTGTAATACTAATATACCTCCTTTTGTCAACTAATATTTGCACATGATTCAGGAAATCATAAGACTTTGATCTACCTGTCACAGATCAAAGAGACTTTAGATACACTTGTCTGTTCCTGAATATGGGATTGTCCATTTGGTCTTGGTATTCCTCACCTTTCCCAATTGCTGGAAAATTTTAACTTCTGTCCATAATCCATATTTGTCTCAGTATCTTCTTACCTGACTGACAATCACTGAAAGCTGTTAAGCACTGGAATTGCTAAAAGCTGATTTAAACTATTACAAAATATGTGATTGCTTCTGATAAATTCCCCATCAATAGCCTTTGATTACACTTTCAGTCATCCAGAGCCCTAATAGTAATGTCCTAAAGTCAGTTGGAAGTAGTTAAGATGAGAATACAGCAAACATTTTCTTACCTAATAGGCTGAAATACTAAGTCAAAAGGAAATGCTCCACCATAAGGGGAAAATGGCTACCTATAATGCCAATTGGCATACCAAAAACAAGTTTTCTTTTTCCTGGTCAAGATTTATGGCACATCCATGATAAATATGTTTTATGTTTTGGTCAATATCACATTAATGCTGCAAGTTTATTTAAGGGCCAGGAGAATTACCATCAAAGATTTGATTCAGGTACATGAAGACTGTGTATAGGGTGTGTAAAAAGACAGTGGTCTCACAACATCTCTCTCATGCTGGCAGGTGAAATAAGTATAGGGAGCAACTCATATGTCCAGACTTTCTTGTTTGTTAACCAGTATTTCACAAAAGAAGGTAAAGGGAGAAGTTGCTTAATACCGAAACTGAGTAACACAATTGTAAAAGTATTAGCTATCATGCCTTAATTAACACCATGCAGTTAGCCCATTCCTATGTTCCTGTATTATATTGAGTAACTGGTCAAATATCCAATATAAGATCTGATCGCGAAAGCTCTGGGTTGAAGACCTTGAAATCAAGTGGCCCATATAAGACCCAGTCACTGATACACCCTTGGTCAAATTCCTCTGTAAAAATATAATTGATCAACACCACAACCAATCTCATTCCTCTTCAATTTGTATTCTCCTCTTTAAAAAGCATTTCATAATTTCTTATTTTTCACAGTTCAAATTCTGACTCTGACCTGAGGCCCAGATTAATCAGAAGTAGTATGAGTAAAATAAAAATTAATCATCTGCTTAAATACTTACTAAGATAAACAAAGACATAGTCAGCCCTAGAGTCTGTGCTGTTGTAGCTGGATGGTCAGGTTTTGCTGCCTAATTCAAATAAAGACTTTGGTTTGCTGAACTTCTATGACTGCTGAAATTCTTCTAATTTTTAGGACCCCAAAAATGTGTATATTTGTGAAACAACTTGTCCTCATCTATTCAAGATCAAGGGATCAGGATCTATGTGTATGACAAGAAGGGATTGAGCAGAGGAGTGATAAACCATTCACAGGTGTATGGAGGAGAAATTTACTGTCTGTTACATTATTCAGGAAATGTTTTACTTCCACAGATTCTCCTTCTAGCCATATCCCTCTTCCCAGTTTTATGAAGGGAAATATTGACACCAACATACAATATCAAAATGGATATTTCCATGGGATATAATCCTCCTACTCTATGTGTCTATACCTGGAATTGGAAACATACTGGGGTTTCCAACTTTAATAGCACAGTGCTAACATTCTGCTCACTCTGAGGGTGTCGGACGCTGTGCAATGCATAAGAATAATAGGCACATCCAGTATTTCACCAATTTTTTTTCTTTCCGGAATTTAGCATGAGGAATGGTCTTCTAGAACACTATATATAGGGTCCTTAAAACAAGTAAGGTGATATAGTGTGTTATCTCTGTAAACCCTCAGCTGATGTTCTGGTAATGACAGGAAATGGAACTTGAACAGCAGAATTACAAGGTTTTCTAGCAATAACCAGGAATGGAATGGCACCAATTTAGTTTTGTGCTAAATGATCTTTGGATTAGATGTTTCAAAAGCACCTTGGATCCTTTTATCTGACATATTGCTTCTTTTTTAGATACTTACCCAGGTTTTTTTCTCCATTTTTTCCTAGAAATTTCTTTCAGAAAGAAGTATCACCCAGGTCAGGGAACTCAGTTCTGCTTTATCAACCTCCATAACTCTAAAATTGTTTAAATATCTATATGAATCAATGGAAGAGATGGAAAAAGAAAGTCAGAGAAGGAACATGGGCAGAATATAAAGGCTTCAAAATTTGAAGAAGTAGGAAATTTCTCTTCTAGTTTTGCCATGGCTATTGCACAGTAAATTCACTGAGAAATCTGCTTAAGAATTATACAGAATTCAATAAGTTAAAATTTTCAGGAAGAATGGAAATAGTATATGGGATTTCCATTACATGTTGAGGGGATATTTCCAATGAATGCATGCAGTGGAATGAGAGTCACAGTTCTTGGAACCACTGCTTTTATACTTACAATTCCAAGTTAGTCCACTCACTCACCTGTACATATGAAGAACATTAACTGGACTCAGTGGGTTTGGAATTAACTAATTAGCTAATTAATTATTTGAGTTAAAATTTGAGGGAATAATTTGAGGTTGGTAGCAGATATAGATTTATGGAGGACTAGGGCCTTAGTATATACATGAAAATGGGTTCCATTTAAACATAAAAAACATTATTTAGATATAACATCACAAGGAGATATTATTATGGCACACACACATTCCATTAATTGTCACCCACTATAGAACCCTGACTATGACACAGTGTATTTGTATAAACAGCCATGCTCATTCTTTCAAAACTTTTAAAATAAAATCATATTATCTGTTAATTTTATCAATTTTCCACTAGTCTCATTATTTTATATAGATTGGTTCTAAAGATGATAAGACATACACCTTCATTGTACCTACCAATTTTACAAAGTTCCTTTGATCTTAAACACATATGGCAACTACTCACAGTCTTTGTCTTCACTATGGCAAATCTTGTCCAGGCTGAGATCTGAAGATAAGCATCTGCAGAGTAGAGTCCCATTTGTAGTCATTGTGGTTGATCTTCACTTTCTATTTGTGACCATGCGGATGAATTATGTGGTTAATAAGTGAAATATTTAGAGAATTACAACAAATTTTTTACAATAAACATAGTAATAAAATAATATTAGACAATATTTCTAGAAGGGTTTTGATAATAAGTGTGTCAAATAACTGAAGAGAAATTCATTTCTCCATGGGTATATGAATAAAACATAACAAAATCATAAATGTGCGATACAGTAAAAGGTAAAAATGGGTGTAGCCCAGACTTATTCTAGCATTTGGAGAAATTTCAGTTTCTTTTAATTTATTATACTATTAATCTACCCAAAATAATTAAGTGAATTATACTCAGAGAACTCAGTCTCACAAAATTGATATGTTGAAAACTACAGGTAGACAGCTGACATAGACTTTTAACCTCTAGACTCTAGTTTTCACAAGTGCATTTAATGTCATAATGTGCACAACTGTAAGTATACAAGAACACATTGATTCATACCTCACAAAATAAAGAACCAAAGAAATTATAAATTAAGGTGAGATAGTAAAGTCCGGAGTGAACATGTTTCTCATAAGCACAACCATGTCAATACAACTAAAAGCTCAAGCCCATAGGATTTGCAAAGCTTTCTCAGTGGGATGACTAAAACTTACAGTGCTGTGAGTTTCTGAGTTGTTTGTATATGTAGTGTCCATCAACCACAGCTTCTTTACCCAGGATAATTGCAACCTACGGATGTTTCTCTACAGGTATCTCCTTCCTACATTAACTTGTTATTATATTAACTTACTATAATTTATAACAAATGACTTATTTTTCATCGATCAATATACCATAAACAAAGCTCCTTGTTCATCTGTATTCAATAAACTATTTCCTGATCCTGATATGTAAAAACTCAGGTGACAGCAGATGCTGGCGAGGATGGGGAGAAAGAAGATCACTCCTCCATTGTTGGTGGGATTGCAGACTGGTACAACCATTCTGGAAATCAGGCTGGAGGTTCCTCAGAAAATTGGACATTGACCTACCTGAGGATCCAGTTATACCTCTCTTGGGCATATACACAAAAGATGCCCCAACATATAAAAAAAGACACGTGCTCACTATGTTAATAGTAGCTTTTATTTATAATAGCCAGAAGCTGAAAGAACCCAGATGCCCTTCAACAGAGGAATGGATACAGAAAATGTGGTACATCTACACAATGGAATATTACTCAGCTATCAAAAACAATGACTTTATGAAATTGTAGGCAAATGGTTGGAACTGAAAATATCATCCTGAGTGAGGTAACCCAATCACAGAAAAATACACATGGTATGCACTCATTGATAAGTGGCTATTAGCCCAAATGCTTGAATTACCCTAGATGCCTAGAACAAATGAAACTCAAGCCGGATGATCAAAATGTGAATGCTTCACTCCTTCTTTAAAAGGGGGACAAGAATACCCTTGGCAGGGAATAGAGAGGCAAAGATTAAAACAGACACAGAAGGAACACCCATTCAGAGCCTGCCCCACATGTGGCCCATACATATACAGCCATCCAATTAGACAAGATGGATGAAGCAAAGAAGTGCAGGCTGACAGGAGCCAGATGTAGATCGCTGCTGAGAGACACAGCCAGAATTCAGCAAACACAGAGGCGTATGCCAGCAGCAAACCACTGAACTGAGAATAGGATACCCGTTGAAGGAATCAGAGAAAGAACTGGAAGAGCTTGAAGGGGCTTGAGACCCCATATGTACAACAATGCCAAGCAACCAGAGCTTCCAGGGAGTAAGCTACTACCTAAAGACTATACATGGACTGACCCTGGACTCTGACCTCATAGGTAGCAATGAATATCCCAGTAAGAGCACCAGTGGAAGGGGAAGCCCTGGGTCCTGCTAAGACTGATCCCCCAGTGAACTAGATTGTTGGGGGGAAGGCGGCAATGGGGGGAGGATGGGGGGAACACCTATAAAGAAGGGGAGGGGGAGGGATTAAAGTATGTTTGCCAGGAATCTGGGAAAGGGAATAAAACTCGAAATGTAAATAAGAAATACTAAAGTTAATTAAAAAAAAAGAAAGAAAGAAAAGAAGGCCTTTCTTAAGGTTCAGAATTCTCAGGCCCTCCATCCTGCCAAGTTCCACCTAGCTAATATCCTCACTGATCTAAAAACTGTACCCACTCCCCAACTTCCAGCATACAAGTCTAAACTCAGAACGTGAAATCTAAACAATACCTGGATTCACCCAAAACTCTGGAATTGAAACCTCACCAATCAACACATCAGAAAATTCTACCCCAGAGAGCTCTGTCGCATCCTCATGAAATCCTATATAAAGCTGTTTTCTGCTTAGATTACTACAGCTTCTGACCCAAGCAATAGCATCAATGCTCCTGTGTTTATCTAACCGCCCTATGACTTATGTGCATGTTAGTACGTGGTGTTACGTTGAAGTGTGCCTTGACTTCCAAACCAGTTTACTTTTGCATTCAGAACTGTAACACTTACATACAAGATGTGGTTGCATAGGCTCTGTTGGTGCTTGAATTCCTCTTCAGGGTCCATTCTTCGCTGGAGTTGTTGAATGCAGCCTACCTGCAACAAACATAACTTCCAAACCATCAGTCACTTAGACCACCATCCAGTGGTAGAAATTAGGTAAGTTTCCTCTTTCCTTAGTGACAATATATTCCTGAGTCCAAGGAAATGACTGGTGAGGGTCCAGCACACCTCTGGTACTTTTGGATGTGAAAATATCTCTAGACATGGACTTCAAGTTTATGCTGGCCCTCTCTGCACTTGACTCCATTCATCCTCCCACCATGGGAGCTAAAATCCTGTAGTTTCTTAATCTAACAGGACGTTTGTGTGCCTTCCCACTCTGTTCTTTTGCCTTCTATTCAATGTGCCTATAATCCCACCATTTCTCTGGTCATTTGTGGCACCTTTGGTTGTGCCCAACCCTTCCCTATTGTTGAGACACTTGGCATAAATCTCCCTAGAGATCACTCTTGTCTTCTGCCCTCCAGCAAAGCTCTCTGGCTTAGTCAGTATAATCCCCTAAACCCTGTTGACCTCAGTGGTAACACACTGAACGTTTTTTTTTTTTTTTCTCTAGTCCCTGATGAGTCCTAGGGGTGCCCACAACTATGCGCTAAAGTAACATCTTTTGCAAGTCTCTTTTTATCCATGGAAAGTGTCATTATGTCTTGGAATGCCATTTTGGAAACAATCAGATTGTCACCCTGACATCCCGTACCAAGTGCCATAATTTATTCACTTCTGCAAAATAGAATTTGGCTTCAACACTCTCTAGATAATCAATCCAAAGGGTTGCTTTATGCCTCCCCTAGATGCTAATGTGATTTGGAACATTTTCAATTACCTTGATGTATCAGGGAAATAGAAAAAGATTTCATACTACCAATTTCTTTCTTTATCCTCTCCAAGCTATGTTTTCATCTAACCTCCTTCCCTAAACCTCACACAGTGAAAATGCCCTATCTTTTAAGTTACATTGATGGTTCTGTAAGATGTTTTGCAAAGTAGATAGACATAGCAAAGGGGAAGAAATCAAAGGAGTGCAACTGCAATATGCACACACCCCTCACACACTTCACTGGCTGTTATTCCTCTCAGCTCCCTCTTGTAAATTCTTTTGACCTCAGCAAGCACACAAATTGTTCATATCTCTATGAGTTCTTGGTTCTCAGCTTACTGCATTATGTTTTACAGGTATTCTGTGTGTCTTTGGTTATAAAGGGCATTAGAATGTTGCTTTATGCATTTCCACTTCAATTAAAAGCTGGCTCTGCAGTTGGGATATGGCTCCTTCTCCTCTAGATCCAACAATTCTTCTTTACAGATTTCCTCAAAAATATTTGCCCTACATCAGGCAAGCCATTTGATTCTGTGACAGAGAAATGAGAGCTAAACACAGTAGAAAAACTGAGTTTACCCAGCGGGTGCTATTGCTACTCATCTCATATCCTTTTGGGTTTAGTTTAACACTTTAAAATTTTTGCTAAAGTATACATCTGACCTGATGATTTGTAAGCATAGTGGGTATGATTAAAAACCTGTCAAGGTTTATCTTAAAATTTGCAAAAAATCTATACTTGGTTAATTTTAAGGGAAATGTTTGCACTCCAGGCATCTTAACTGCTGTGCCCATCCTATCTCCATTGGTATTCAGGCAGCCTTGTGACTGATAGCAATCTTTGCTAGGTTTGGAAGGAATGGATTTTGCCATGTGAGTTTACTCCTCTTTTGATTAAAATTGACTACAAAGGTGAGGTTAAACAAGGAAAAAAAAACCAAACAATTACTCCTAGTCACAAACTGCAAACTAGATGGTTCCTTTACATTTTAAATAATGCTAAAAAAAAAAAAACACTTTCCATTATTAGCCTCAACCCTTGGCCCCTTCTTTCTCTCACTGACCTCTTCACTAGCCCTTTCTTCACTATTTACAAATGAATTACCCAACTCAACACTCTCAGGGGCCCACTTTCAGCTTTATAGCAGCCTTTGATCTTCCAGATATTTGTTCTGTTTCACCATGGGTCTCCTTTCACCTCCCCCAACCTGGCCAAAACCAGAGTTCTTACTTTGCAGAAGGTTGCCAGGGTTGATGAGATGTTCAGGGTATACATCCCATTCTTTTTAAGTGAACTCTCTGGAGTCATATTTTTTTTTATTTTTCCACCTAAACTAAATAATTCAAGTAAATTACACAATCTTGTATCCTTGCCGTTTATGATATTTATATTACTCTCACAATCCTCTTTCCATATAGCGCACGCAAATCTATAACCAGACTAGAATATACGCAAATGTAATCCACCAAACTAATGCTACCCACACATCTGGCACTGAGGCAATCACTGATGGGTAACCTGAATGGAATTACAAAACAAACGGGGCATCCTTGCTAGTATTTTAAAGTTTCTACAAGGCCACTCTTAAAGCAGTAAATTATGAAAAGTTACAGAAAGTCGTCCAAGACAAACATGAAAACCCTTCTCAATTCTCATGCTACATTTCAATTGACTGCTAGCAATACACAAATCTACATTCCATGTCTCTAGATGAAAAACTCCCTATAACCGACTTTTGTTCCCAGAGGTTCCCCAATATTAGGCATAAAAATTAATTATCTAGAAAAACACCCCTGACTCCATGAGCAAAATTCTTACCTGTAGCCTTCAAGGTACACCATGGGAGAGATGAAAAAAATTGAAAATAAAAATATCTGATGCTGACTAGGGATTTTCTGCCCCACCCCACCCCACGCATACAATGGCTACCCAGGGTTCCAAACTGTGATAACATCTATGTCCCTGTTTCCAATATACTCAGGAGGGTCACTACACCAGGATCTGTCCAAACCATCACAAACCATTCTGTCATTGTACATGATGTCAGCAAGTGAATACTGAGTTGCTGACTGTCCTCATGTCCTTCTCACCACGAGGACATCAAGACCAGATCACTTTCTAGCTAACCTTCTAGGTCTGGCCATAGACGACTGAGGGTGCTCAGGTTCTCCTGTCCTAACCGACATCATCTCTGAGTGGAAGCCTCAGGTAGTAATCACAGCATTAGAGTGATCCAGCTTCCTCCTTCTACATACTGTCACCACTTTTTCAGTCCTGATAAAAGTTTTGGAGATTCAATTCTCCTCTAGTTTGTTTATTGTTAATGTAAGGAAATAGTATTAACAATTTCATCAAACTCCACCACTTATCAGTTGTTTTAGGGATATTCCTCTTATTCACCCTATTTCTAGTAGAATTAGCCTGTCCTGTACAATTTATGGGAAGGGATATTCTAGGTAAAATAGTAACCCTATTTCTTTTGCTCCCCAAATGCACTTGACTCCAGCTTGGCAGATCATCACCTTCTTCCTTATCCTCCAAACCACACATTTTTTTCTTTCCTTATGAAAATTCCCAGTGGATCACTGGATATAGAACACCCAACATCTGCCCCAGCTCCTAACCCACCATCATTCCACCACTTATTTAATAAAATGTTTCCATCTCCGTCATGTTAAAGGGCAAGACAACCTGCTTCTTGAATTTAATTATTTGGAATATTTTTTTCTGTTTTCTATTTGCAGATGATTCCATGTTATCAGGTCTATCCATAGATTTCTTTCTATACATGGGTGTCTAGATGGAAAGCAGTGAGGTTAGTTTAATGTATGAATGCTGGTAGGCACCAATTATTTTGTTTTTGACTGGCTTCTTTGAGTCTGTAAGGTTCCTGTATCTTGTGTTTATTGGTTTTGTTCTTGTTTTCTTTTACTATGCAAGGCGCCAGCCAATACCATTAATGCTGCTTGCTATAACTGTTTTGATGGCCAGAGATCAGAATTTATATCTGAGCTTTCTGGTCACTGAATTCAGGTTACAAGGGATATCATTTAAAATGCTGACTTTAAAACAAGGTATTATACTTCCATTCATTCACATACAAGAGTGCACACTGGCTATAGGCTGTTTGGTTATACATGAATCAGAGAAATTAATCTGATGCTTTATTTTCAATGATCACAACCTCTGCAACTTCATAAGTGATCCATAAATATTTTATATCTAAACATGCTCTATCTTCATACATATAGATAAATGATAAATAGATAGATGATAGATTGATAGATAGATGAGAGAGAAAGAGAGATAGTGAAAGGAAGAGAGAGAGAGAGAGACAGAGAGAGAGAGACAGAGAGAGAGAGACAGAGAGAGAGAGAGAGAGAGAGAGAGAGAGACAGGATATGGATGTCTAAAATTCCAAGAACCTCTACTTATAACCGATAGCCCTTCCTAAAATGGTCAGAAAATACTACTATTTCAGGATGTCAAGGGCTGTTTTCCCAATGACCTAAAGGAATATTGTTATAATAGTGGCGAGAAAATTAAAGATTTTTGCCCATAGGCAATGAAAATAATCTGGGTTTTCATAATTGCACATCAGCTGTGGAATAATATTCTGCCTGGCTTCTTTCAAGAATGCTGGTTGTTTGTCCCTACTAGTTAATCACATGACCATGATTCATGGCCTTACCTACTAGACTCCTAGTAACCTTTACCTCACTTCTTATTTATCGCTCTGAGCAAAATACCATCATCATCCCCTATCTGTACTATATCTCTCTTCAGTATACTAATATTTTAACTCAGGGAAACATTTTATGAGTGCACTATGGAATATTAATATTTTAAACCAGACTCTTTAAAGCAGGTAGATTATTAACAGGCTGAAACGTTATTATGAGTCATTAATTCATTTATTTTCATGTGCTCTATTTTTCAAGGCTATTATGAAATTACTAAGACTTCGATTAATGCTGTCTGTACTCACCATAGATAGTAGAACCATCAGCACCTTAGTTTTCTCCTTTGCCTTTTCTCTACTTGTCACTTTCAGCTTGATATCTATGTCTATACCATTGTACACTCAACATTATCAGCTTTTACTCTTGATACATCATTATAACCATCACAGAACTTCTCCTCTGATGTATCTCAGTAATGCAATACTTGCACTGCTGCCGTTATTGGCTAATTTTTCTCTATTTTATCTTAACTGAACATCAGTTCTGACCCTACATTTGTTTACTCTCATATGCTCTATGAAGAAACTAGAATCTCAAAGAAAGGACCTAGAACTCTAGGTAATATCTAATGTATACAATTGAAAATGATTTCTCATTGTATTGAGCATGTCAGGCAAAGCAGGATAATTTTAGAAATATAAATAACAAACCACACAGCAGTGACTGTTGGAAACTGTGCTGATGAAAAGGCCTTGGTCACTCAGTAGAAGTTCAATCTCAAAGAGAGACAAGTAGATATCTGGTGTAAATTTCCTTAGATACATATAATACCATCCTGAAAACATCAATAGATAGTTGACTAGAAATGATCATACTTTGCTTGACTTCATAGAAGGAATGTGCAGAGAAGAAAGAGAGTAGAAACTATAAAAACTATTATTTGCCAAAGCACAATATCAATTTCAATCTGACTGTTGAAAATAAAAATGAAAGTTAAACTTCTGGTACTCAGAAACAGGATCATAACAATTCAGTCTGGCAGTTTTAGATCTTTGCTATCAAAGGGCCTTGACTCCCACATAGGACAGTGTCTTCAAATGTTTCAGTGTTAGGCTCTCAGAGAGTCTCAGCATACCGTGTGAAAACTAACATTGCTTAAAGTATTCTTCACAGCTGATCGCAAAGACAGTGTAAAAATCAATACTAAATGACATATTTCAGATGCTGATTCCTGAAGTGAATCATCTTCTTTTAGATTAATGCATGAATGTAATACTGAGGCAGGCAGTGCCACTTTTGTGTCTAAAGTTAAGTCTTCATGCTCCAGGGTCAGAAATACCCTCAGGGTGGTACCCTCTCGTACACAAAAGGAGGCAGGATTTGGGGAAGAACCCTGGGAGGGGAAACCTAGAGGGGTCAGAATTTGGGATATAATTACATAAACAATAGCAGCAAAAGACTGAGACAGGAATGACAGATCTTAAAACAGAAGCATTAGCTTCATTGGCAGCAGCTAACTCAGCATGAATGTATGGGAAATAAAATAAAGAGTAGATTAGAATAAGTCATGAAATAGATCTCAAACTTAGAATGAAAAATCAAAATTAAAATAACCTTCCAGATTTTTTTTTCAGAGCTGACGACCGAACCCAGGGCCTTGTGCTTGTTAGGCAAGCGCTCTACCACTGAGCTAAATCCCCAACCCGAACCTTCCAGATTTTTATTAGAGCTGTTACTTCATCAAAATCACACCTTGCCATTTACATTGTGGTAGAAATAGAGAAAGTGAAAAGAGAAAAATGGGAAAATGTAATGTATGCTGACCTCTGGCTCCAACTCACAATTGGCAAATACAGCCAGTAGAGCATAGGCACTGTCAAAATGTATCTGTCTGCCTGGACATGAAGCTTACTATCTGCAAGAACACTGTTATTGCTGTTTGGGCTCTTCTGAGTGTGATTTCATGTTTCCAAGCAAAGCATGTGGAGCATCCTGCTTCTATCTTTGATCTGACTGTGGCAGATCTCAGCTAGTTGCGAAAGCAACTTTTCTTCACTTTCTTCAGACTTTTTTTTGCTTTAAGGTACATTTCCCAGGCATACCTTTCTACTCACTAGCCCTTTCACAGTGCCCCTTCTACATTACAGAAATGTATCAAAATCAGGATCAATATTTGTATAGTAACAACTACATATACATATTTAAGGTTTCCAGGCATACCTGTCCCCTCACTACCCCTTTCATAATGCCCGTTCTACATTATAGAAATGTATCAAAATCAGGATAATTAGTTGTATAGCAACATATCTACATATATGTATCTTTTCTCTATTAGCCGTTATAATTCAGCTTCATCTCTCTGAGGACATGTTAATTTAGGACAGAGCTGTATGTAACAGTTGTATGCGAGAGCCTGGATACTCATCTAAGTGTCTCTTGATTTTTATTTTTTGAGGGAATAGAAACAGTTATGAAACCATGCTTGCATAATCTTTTACAAGCTGTAACATCTACCCTCCCCAAGATATTAGTTGTGTGACTGAGAGTATAGTTCAAGTATAGTTCAGTATAAAATATAGTCATTTGTAGAAATCCAAAGAAATCATTAGAATTGTGAACTACAGCTAATATTTAAGGTTAGATATTCCCCCACACAGTTGTATTTTTGGTGTCCATCATATTCCTATCTGATTTCCAGAAGACTAGGCTGACAGTCTCTCTGAGAGTCAACAGCTACTGATTCTTCCTTCTTATTAGTAACTTTGCATGGAGTTAGAAACAAGCAACATAAATAGATATATAGCGAACAGATCCTTCCATATTTAGTGAGCTTTCACATACATCATTGACGTGAACTCATAGCTAATTTGATAATGATAAAGAATTGCTATGATAATGTCCACTTCCATATCATATTTTACTACACAATCATGACAGCAAGAGAAAATCTTGAATCAAGTAGTGCCTGCAGATGATGCAGTCCTAGAGATGGTACATTATCCACAAGGAGATTTCTAGAGCCACATTGGCAAGGAGAATCTAATTGGGGAAAAGAGATAATAGTCAGAAAGATCAACACGATAGTGACCCATGCCATGATGTGTAGATAACTCTTAACTGGCACTATTTAGCATGAGGGTAATAATGATTTCTCAGATCTGGAGTGGCAATACTGATACAAATCACACTAGAGTTTTGCTAAGTCATAATGTCTGAATTGATATTGTTTTTTGGGGAACTGAAGAGAGGTAAAACTAGACATAATACATACTCCATAGTTTAAGAAAACAAGACTGTGGAAGAAGAATTACTCCAAGTGCTTGGTACAGGGCAGTCTGATTTTACAGCCTCATTTCTTAAACTCTGCTGATGCCCCTGCCTCTACAGGACTGAATGACTAGCATCTACACCTCCTACACATGTTTTCTTCCTTGTAATTGATGCTATGAAATTGATTACTTAATCCAAGCTCAGAAATCTTGAATAATTCATAATCTTGCCTTGCCTATTGAAGAGCCACCATTCCAAAATCCCTCAGTAATAGTGTTCTCATTAACTATTTTTCCAAATTCTTAAACTGTAAGGAATAATATAAGCAATAAGTCAATAATTCTCTCATGCAAGATTCTAAGTGGTTTTTCGAATAGATGTTGAAAAGCACCCTGGAATCTCCTAGTTCCCATATCGATACTCATGAACTCTGACCCTGGGTATTCTCTTTCTTCTAGAAACGTTTTCCACTAATAGAATTGTCTCATTTCACACTGTTCATTTCTGCTTTATCTATACACTTATGCCTTTGCATGTCTGCTTCACTCTGTCATTGCTGTAATATACATATACATATATGCATATGTATACAGATACAGAAATAGACAGATAGATATAGATAAATAGATATAGATATAGATATGGTTATAGATATAGATATCTCAACAAAAGGGAAGGAGAAAGAAAGTAGAATTACTAAAATAGGAACTATGTTAGAGCAAGAACATTTAGAATTCAGGTAGGAAATACTGTCCTGTTGATTTAGCATGTCTGTTGCAATATAAGGCCATAAGAAATCTTGAACATAACCTTTGAAAAAACAAGTGAGTTAAAAATTCCAACAAGGCAAGGTAGAGGAGGTATATATACAGTTTTTTTAAATGCTGATTGACTATTTTAGTATATAAATACAGGGAAGAAAGTCACATTTGTTGGAGTCTGGATTGTTCTTCATAGGATGCCAATATACCAGTGAATGATTCCACAACCATTTCTAAAGACAGAATATATATGGGACACTATGGGTTAAAATAAAATTAATGAGTAATTAAATATTAAATCTGAGCCTATTGCTCATGGAAGTATTTTGGATGGTGTTTCCATGGCTTAGAGCAGGAGAGGGCTTTAGATATATATCAGTGGAAGACTGATAATATAGCTTATTTAAAAAAAAACAGGTTCTATAAAACTATGGATAAATGATATGGAGAGGACAAATAAGTGAATCTGATTATTATATACATTATGACAGATGTGGTCTTATAGAAAACCCTAATGTATGCATAGTTTTTTAATGAAAGTTGCTGTGGTCAGTGTTCAAAAACTATTGTGAAATCACTAATATGCACTAATGTTAAAACATCCCCTTTAGTTTGAGCATATTTACATTTATTTATGAAAATCATACTAAGTAAGTCTTATTAGCAGCTTTATTGTCCCCAGATTGTACATTAAAAAATAAACATGTCTCCTCTTCACGTTTTAAATCACCTGCTAGTCCTTCTAGGTAAGAAAGCAGATATGAATCAGGAACAAGGCTGAGGTGTGAATTTTAGTATCAGCATACAGGTCTTGCAAAGTTAATGTGCTTGTTCTTTTTTCATTCCTGATCATTAAAAATGAATTTTATTAAAAAAATGAGTTAAAGAATTAATACAAATATTTTATACATACATGCAAAATAACAAGTCTCCAATAATTGAAAACATTTCATTTTAGAGAGGTAATAAAATTGCTTCCAAATCAGAGATTGATATTGCCATTGGCATATGAATAAAAAATCAAGCATATGAGTGTTCCAAGACTACTCTGGCATTAAAAAGAGTTAAGTTTTACTTCAGCGGTTATTGCATAGCTGATCTAGACACTCAATGAACCGAATTTTGGTCAGAAATTCAATCATATATAAATGAATATGGAGTCCAATATAGAAAGAGAGCTCACATGTCCCTTAGCCATGGGATATGGGTTCTGACTCCCTACACGGGTGTATGGACACCACCAATACACCAACAGGGCCAAATCTGAGTCAAAGAGCTTTTACCTTTGTGGCGTGAGAATCCTGCTATATTCCAGAATGGAAGGGGAAGGAATATCTGAGACAAATGCTATATTTCCCACAGCTTGTCTTGAGGTGTACAGGGGCCACACATTTACCCAGGTCCATGGTCTGTGTTTTCCTTCATTGCATGAGAGTACTGCTGCACACCAAACATGAAGGGTAGAATGGGGCCAGAGATGAGTAGGATCCAGTCCAGTTGGGAATTTATGCCGAGAGTTTGAGAGGTTGTGGACAGATGAGAGAAGCCCTTCTTTGGGAATCATAATGCCATGGCTCTTTTAGGCAAAGGCCTTCCCTGTAGCAACCTCTAACGAAGAAGCTCTCTGGAATGATTTTATCTTATTGATATTTCTTTACTGGGGAGTAGTTACAAATCCACACACTTTGTTTTTGGTGAACCTAAGATTTTATAATTTTGGAGATGAGTGTGAGAAATATACATGAAGGGAAAATTACTGGCTGAATGCTAAGACTATTGAAATATTTCATTAGCATGGAGAGGTATTATAGGTGCTGCATTATATGATTGACTTCCCATGTTGTTCTCAGTTGGGGATCATGGTTATGCATCATAGAGTAGGCATGGAGAGCAGGGAAGGAGTAGCTCCATTCTGATCATCTAAGATTTCTGAGATCCCTAAGATTTGAGCATGCCAACCTCACATATTCTTTGCCTATCTGGCAGTTTAAACCATGTGACTACAGATATAAACAGAAAGACTAACTCATATAGAATAAACTAGACAAAAGAGAATTAAAAATTGTGGAGAGATGTAAAGTACTAAGTAAATGTCATATGAAGGAAAACATTACATTGAGTCAAATCCCATAGATTTCAATAGCTTTCCTTGGCTGAAGAACAGTAGGATAATAAAGGCTTGAAATGGTAGTAGTTTGAGGGCTGATAGTATACTCCAAAAATTGTCAACTACAGCCTCCTCTTAGTAGGATACTTTCTACCTCAATATGTTCCCCAGAACAGTACTCCTTTCTAGATTTTTATAAATGTGTATCCTTGTTCTGCTGTAAACAGTATATTGTTTCCTAAAACCAGATGTTTAAGATAAACTCACTAGGATAGCAAGAGCATACAATTCTCCTTCAGAAGTATAGCCCTTTCAATCCCAACTTGAATATTCATATGTCTGTCTTTTCCTCATTCACTTGGTCCACTAGCTGCTTCAAGGCAGAGCAGGTAAAAAGATATAGTTGTGATAGGACTTACAAGTGTAAGAAGCATGTGTATTACACTAATTTTTATTTATGCAACACAGATTATAGGGAAGAGAGCAATCACATAGGTGACACTACCCTGCACAAACACAGCAGAGATACCCCATCAAAATATATATATTTTACCTGGTGTACTCACAAGTTTCTGGTGACTACTAAACCTTAACCTCATTCTCCTACTCCTGAATACCAGTAAAATCCTACCTCTAAATTATCAACGCCCACAAGTTGCACAAAGTCAACATGTACATTGACAATAATAGAAAATGTAAATGTCACTTTTATTTCCTCAGATGAAGGGATCAGAATAGAGCCCTACCCATCCTGTACAAACACAGGGTTTGGGGTGAGCCCACAGCATTTCTTTCTCTGTTCTAAATATCCCTAGCCCTATGTCTAGAAGGTTGTAGCCTCCATATAATATAATCTTCCAAGTTGATTCATTTACTCTGGCTATTTGGGCTTCTGACTGAATTGCTCTGTACAACCTCTTGTTAAATGTGTTAGTTTGTTCTAATCTTTTGGCTCATTCTCATTCTCTATCTCACTTCTCTTCACCAGGGTCTAGCTGGTTCTCTCTGCAACCTGTCTATAAAACTGTCCAAGTAAAATTGCACATACCCTTTCTCTCCACATGCTGTCCTTAAATAGCCTGTTTCTGTACATTTCTCCTGTGCATTCTTCTGTTGAATCTTCATCTGATTTGTCACTATGACCCTTAGTTAGATATCACTTTGAAACATAGTTGCTTCTTTCTACAAATTAAATTATTTTCAATGTTATTGATTAAAAGAGTGTATTAAATATCTGTCTGCCTTCCAGCTGGTACACAGACCCAGAAGGTCTTTGGATATGATCCCATGCCTGAGAAGCCATGTTGTGGGACCAAAATTATTCTTGAGAAAGAAAGTAAGAAATCATGATATGTATGCATATAGATGAATCAGTGGAGTAACATATTTTCAAACCATATTATGATTATAGATGAGCATCTACTGTCCAGCATATGTAATAAACCACGTAAAGCTTTCAGAAGAATAGCTTAACTAAAAGGAAAATTATATTCAAAGACAATTTCCAAACTAATCCTCTTAATATAGAGGAAAACCTATTTCTTCAATATTTAAGACATACTGAAATAGAAAGTGAAAGAAACTTGAGGCTGTCTACTCAAATCCACCACACAAACTGTATAGTAGGAAGGGCAATTTCCTTAGAATGACACTAGAAGTTTGCTATAGTGCCTGCTAGTGTTATAACAAAAGTATCTCAACAGAGAATGGGGACTAAATGGGGAGAGTACTAATGGACTAATAGTAAAATGTACTATTTTATCCTTGGAAAATTAAGACATGTGTGTGTGGGGGGATCCAATATAAAACTACTGCACTCCAGCTATTTTGCATAAAAAAATTCCAGACAACATAGAAAATCATTAGACTTGTTACTTCAACCATAGCCAATGCAACCATTTCAGTAACCTAAAATTAACAGGCAAATAAAAATATTGCAATCATATTTAAGTTCTTGAATATATTTAAAAGTAAAATTTCTGTGAATAGATGTTGTACATACTTACTAAAATTACTGTGTGCTGTCATTGGAAGGTTTACTGAGTGTATATCAATAACCACCAGATCTAATGTATTAAACAAATAATGTTTAAGTGGCCTTTATATAGTGCAGGGGATGTAATCTTCGGGAAAGTCTTATTTGAAGCTCATGTTCTGAATCTTCTGTTTCACCAGATATTTACTTGTTATTATCTCTATCAACATTATCCGGTGGTGATTTTAGGTGAAGATAAACACCAGAGTAAGCAAAGTCTTAGTAACAATCAACATACACAACGAACTTTTCTATATTAAAATAAAGCTTTAATTCATGTATGTTTGGGTAACTGAGAACATAGGCCTGTGTTCTTCTGTTGAAAGGGATAGTAATATATGTATATACTAAACATACAGTCATGTAATAACAATAAAAAGAGATGAAATTAATTTTAAGTTAATAGAAGTGAAATATAGGAATAGTTGCAGAGAGTAAAGAGAAGCATGAAAATTAATATATTATTGTATGAAAGATAAAATAAAATATTACTTCTGGTAAACTAGAGAGATTCAGTTCCTATATAGTTAAGGATTGCCAATTATAAACAAGATTGTTAAAATCATAATTAATTAATAATTGTTATGAGTAGACGTGTATCTATATGTGTCATAAATAAAAATTATTAAATAATAGCATTTAAAGTCAACTGTTAGGTGGCTATAAGTAATTGTAACTTGTATTAAAACTGCTGGTGATGGTGTGATCTCTATCTTGAGAACCATGTGGTAGAAGGAGGTCAATGATTCCATAACATTAACTCTAAATTTCACAGTCAGGTAAACAAAAATATAGAAGTAAAAAAGGTGAAAGAATGTAGGAATGAATACAAGACAGGAGGAAAGAGGAGAGAGAGAAGGAGAGCTTATGGTAAAGGTATATAAGAAGGGTGACATATAAGTGATTAACATGACCCGGGCAACTGCTTTCTAAAGAACATAGGATTTTTTTCAATAAAAGTAGTTCCTTGAAATATTTTTCCAATACTGGAAACATAAATGATTTTTCCTGAGATGCAAATTCAGACGACTCATTCTACCAGAATTAACTCTTTCTGTAATTTTAACTACTTTTCTGGTTCTCTCTAATTAGCTGGGTATGATAAAACAAATCACATATAAATTCAGGTTATGATGAGTGAATAAACTCCACAGCAAGATATTACTAAAGATATTGGATGATACTAGCACTGGATACAAATGTTCTATTTAGAATATTTAATTGACCAGGTAGTAGCTTTTAGTTCACACTGTAACCTCACTTACATGTTTACAATAGATCCTTTTTGGGAATCTCAGAGTACACACAACCTCTGAGAAATAATCTTATGAGAGGCAGTTAGCAGATCACATTAAATTCTACCTTCCAGTTAATGCCAATATTATGTGTATGTAGACAACATTCAGCACCTGGTCCTGAGCTCCCCATATACTAATATTTATTAATATCTTCTGTCTTTCACTACACCAGAACACTCTGAGCCATGACATGATTTTCTTCCATTCATATTACATGACATATTTCTAGGATTTTCTATAATAGTCTGCTTTCTTTGGTGTAATAGTCACTATGACCAAAACTAACCTGAAGATTGATACATTTATTTTCCAAACAACTCTATTGCCTTTCAAAAGGGACAGTCATGTAAGAAAAGTATCATAGACACCTATGAGCAGGAATAAGAAAATCGGCAGTAGGTAATAATGCTGCTTACTGGCTTGCTCACAGTGGATCAGCAATTTTAAATATTATTCAGGTACACTCATCTTGGAGGAACTGTCAAAAGTAGGCTTAATCCTCTCTTTAATCATAAAACAGAGCACACAGGCTGATCAATGCATCAAATTGAAGATGCAGACATAAATAAACAGATATACAGTAGCCTACTAATTAATAAAATACCTATATTTACATGGTACGTGAGGGACCTGGTGGGAGGATGGGATGGGATAAATCTGTGAGTTATGCCAGATCTAGAAAGACTATATATATATATATATATATATATATATATATATATATATATCTGGAAATTATCTGTACAGTTAAGCATAATTACTATCCCACCAAGAGAAACACAAATGATAAGTATAGTTAAGTGACTAGACACTAGAGAGAGATAATGTTAGAGAATGGAAAAAAAGTATTATACAGTTATGGATATATAAGGAACCTGTGAATGGAGGAATAAACTGTAATGGGGAGGAGGGAGGAAGATAATTGAAGGAATAAATAGCTAAAATTAAGAGGCATTTGAGGAGTACTATAGAATCTTAATTCAGTATAATCACCTGTACATACATATATATATGAAAGTATTCCAAATAATCCAAAATGTCCAAAAAGGTCATCTCTAGTAATCAAATGAAGCTTTCAATCCTGGGACTTGGTTGCATTTTATTGACTGTTTGCTTAAATATAAAATAGGTAAAATACTTCTCAAAAGATGAGGAAGAAGGGAAGAAGTACATAATAAAATAAAATCAACTTCTTAACTCACATGACATACATATTTTGTTTTTGCATTTAGGAAAATTTTACACACAGGCAAACATCAATATATGTATGTATATATATGTACATATATATGTGTGTGTGTTTATATATATATATATATATATGTGTGTGTGTGTGTTCATATATATATATATATATGTGTATGTGTGTGTTTCAGTGTGTGTGTGTGTTTCAGTGTGTGTGTGTGTGCTTGTAATGACTATTAAATGAAATAGTGTAATTAAACTAAATTTTTAAAAAATGAGTTGAACAGAAAATAGATCATCAATGAAACTAAATATATAATTTAAAACTGATTTTTTTTAATTTCCTAAGGATACAGGTGCCAGAGGATAGAAAAGAGACAGCCTGCTACAATATGTAGTTGAGAAATTCAGTTATAGCAAACAAAGGATCTCAGTGGTTGCTTGGCCACTACAGTAATTCTGGAAACAGAACTTTCTGTACCAATGCTCTAGAGTCTGAAATATTGTATTCAAGATTAACAAAAGAATACAGGGGTAGATATTTTGAGAGATAAATTATCTTTTCATACATAAAGTTTCCTGACAGGAATAGGTTGCTTTGTTGAGTAATTTGCTAATGTGTAACTCTATTACCTGACTGAAACACCACAAACCATACACAAATCTATCTTTAAATCTGAATTGCCTGATGTTAAGCTAAACTTCTTACTGAAGAAACTATATATTCATATTATTGAATGGGAAAAACCAGTCTGTTGTCCAAACAGAAGTTTTCCCATTATAGACTGCACATGAAAGTATGCTGCATGTTATTTGAGTAGGGAAAAATAACAAGATCAAAAGCTACAAACTGGCAGAAATATTATGGGCTGTAACACCTATATTTATTGGATATAGGCTTTGCTCCATGGAAGGAAAGCTCTACTGGACACTACAAAAGTAATTAAGAACCATAGATTAGATAGGTCACAGGCTAAAAACACACTTCTATCATTATGTAAAGGCAACAATAAAATAAAATGACTCTTGATGACAAAACACTACACCCATATATCAGTGATTCCTTAAACCATATCAAAGATGCTTCTTGCACTACATGTGAAATAATAGAAGGATATTTAGTGGGGTTGTGTACTGAGAGAGAGCCCTCAGAGTACTAGATCTTTAGTGCAATCCCTTTGGCAAATGTCTCCCTTCAAGTTTCATAGATTTGTGTGGGAATAGAAGAAAGATTATAAAGGTTCTGAGGTGGTGGATAACTCCAAGGAACCAATGTTTTCTTTATACAACAGTAGAGGTAAATGTAGGCAATCACAGAGACTGGGGCAGCAGATATAAGGTTTGCATAGGTTTAAACCAAACTACTTTTGAGAGGAGAAAGCTAAAATTATGCACCCAATATTTAAAAAAAATTTCATTACACACATAAATTTTATTAATTGGTTATATAAAAGAAAACAGAAAATATTCTCATATTCAAAATTGATCTAAAATAAAACACTGAGAAAAATATGTAGACAAGTGAATATGTTAATCCTAATAACAAAAATTCTCAACATCATTTTATCTGCAAAGGGCCAGTTTTCAAGATTGAAGGAAAAAAAATGTTGTGAATTCCTTTCAAATTTCTATTTATTATGTGTTCCAAGTCTACTGTCAGGTGTACTAGGTGAGGTAATAATAAAAGAAATCCTTTACTTATTGTAGACCTTAATTAATGATACATATATCATAGTACACCTTTGTGAAAATGATACAACCTCATAAATATAAAAATCCTAAGAAACTCACAAACCTTGTTTTACAAAATAAGGCATGCTTGATACTGCTTTGATGCATATAATCAAAGTATATATTCAGATGTATTTCTACACAAAAGGTATCACAACTATTAACTTAAAATGTAAATATGCTAAAAGAATTATCTGTCAAGCTTGGTGATATCTTGTATTTACAACTTAGTACATCCTGAAACAGAAGGTTTGTATGAGAGTTTGAGATGAAGACCTCCCCGGTCAATGCAGAGACATTCAGTGACAGCTGAAGAAATTTGAATAAAATTTTAACTTAATATAATTTAAATACACATAGACTACTGTTATGTAACAATTTTTAAACTATGCCTGGTAATACATTCATGTTGTTTGTCTTTTCTGGAAGATTCACAAGGAAGAGTCTGTTTGGCCTACATAGGATGTAATGTCAGATCAGAAAGTAAAAAGGGTACATAATGTCCATGCTAGTGAAACAATAGCTAATGGGGATATTTATTGAACCATGGGTAAGTGTGTATGACACAATTACAACTGGATTATCTAAAAGCCTACAACAGTATGAACAAAATCACCTGAGAACTGCAGACTTACACACCCTTAACTATTGTGAAGACAGCTAACTCACCTAAATATCTGTGGCTACTTAATGATTTACTATTTCATAAAATTAGAAAAATTAAAATATCTAGGCCTACAAACAGAGTGAATAGCTAATGCAACTTTAGCAAAGTTACTGCTCTCTAATACATTCTGCTATAGCAGACCCTCTGCATCTTGTGATTTGGAAAGTAAAATGTTCTGATAGATAGTTTTTATGCAAATATTTACTGGAGAATTTAAACATAGTTACATTGAGACTACTGTCTAGGTAATAGACCATAACCATTGATGAAACAATAAAGGGTCATTACTGGAACACAATATTATTCTATGGCATATATAATTTCACATAAAAAAGTACAAAATGTCAGCTATTTTCTTGTCAATAGATATATCATTAAATTAAGAAATTTGATTTACTCCTATCAAGTGGTATTTATACTAAATAAAATTATCGTGGTATAACAAAAATAATTATGAATAATATTGTAAACTTTTGCAATCTGACATTGTGTGGGTATCCATTGCATTATCAGTTTAATAGTGACACATGAAGAACAGTACAGTAATCCCCTACTGTTTGCAAACCTCTGGCTCCTACAACTTCCTTGAAGATGTCCACTCAGCTGTTCAGGTTTTTCAACATTTGCCTTGAGATAAGAACCTAAAAATGTATGAAATATAAGAATTGTGTCATTTCTCTTAACAAGCCACTCCATGAATAAATTTATATAAATCAATTTCTTTGTTACAGTGTAAACTCCTAGAATTTGTTATTCCTTAAAACGCATGTTTAATACAAGGGGTAAGCACCCTAAAGAAAGCTCTACTATGCAGCCAGTAGAGAAACTGTCTCTGTGTCGCGATGGCTTTATTAATATTCCATAAAGTTCTAAGCAACAGCAACATGAGAAGTATAAACTAAAGTTTCAAATTTATCATGCATGAGAAGCAAACTTTCAATTCAAGACATGCACCTGGGGGCAGGAACTGAAGTAGAAACCATGGTATCTATCCTATAGCTTACTTTATTATAAAACCTATAATGATATCCTCAAGGGGATCACCTTACACACTGCTGGCCCTCCCATATCTATGATCAAACCAAAATTCACCAGTCATTTACAGAGGATGATCAGATAAAGGCTATTCATTAATTTAGGAACCATCTACTCCATTCACCCATTTTCATGAAGTTGATAATACCAAACTAACCTTTCCTCCCATTACATTCAATTTTTAGTGTCATTCCCTTCTACCTGCTCTCCTTTTCCACCGTCTTCTCCACTATATCTCAAATACTTCCCTTCTCACATCTACACACACAGAGACGAACACACACACACACACTCACACACTTCCACCCATTTAACCTTACCAAACTGAGTTTCAACATTAGCAAGGACCTCATAAATGTTTATAATAACAAGTTTCCATTATAGCAAGGATAGCATATGTCTACTTTTCACAATATCTCCAAGTTCCAGCTAAGTCTAAACACTGGTATGCATATTATGGACAGTTTTCTAATACGTCTTTTAAATTTTTTTTTCTCATAAGACCAGAGTGAGATTAATTATTCTAAAAGACTCAGCTATAGTAGGATTGACAGGGGACCATGTCAGTATCTTTTGTCAGCTGCTTGTATCTAATCTACTACTCCATAATTCTGTCATTTTGCTGGATACATGGTTCTTTTTTTTCTAAGTCATAGTTAATAGTCTCCTGCTTTGGTGAGATATTCCGCTATTTATATTACCAACATTCGGATCCTGTGCTCTTCCTCTTTTAGTCCTTCCATTGATTTAAAACCGTTTGGAAAATAAAATAGACAACAATGAGACAAGGACAAAAATTTTTACAATAGAAATATGAGACGGTATCTCAAACACTTGTGAATGCATTATGACCTCCACATAGCAGAGGACTATCTCAAAATTGTCTCTCACTATATAAGCAAATTCCTCAAGGGTCTCTGAGATCTGGATTTGTTTTCCTGCAGGAAAAATAATACTGACAAAATTAAAGATAAACAGTATATATAGGACACATTTAATAAAGCTAAGTTTCAGCAAATCCTTTGAGTAGGGGGGCAACAAGGGATTACATGAATCATAAATGGGGAAATTATTAAAGTCTTAGAAATTGTGGCATTTTGGTGATTCACTTCACTTATGAAGGCAATGCTTTCATCAAGCATAGAGTAATAAAATAGTTTCATGTTTTTAAGTGCATGTAAATATCAGATAGCAAAAAAAGGTAATGCTATATTTTTTCTGTTTACCTATTTTTGTATATATCATAGACATAATAATATCCATAATGTTTCTGTCTGTTGAATGGTGTATTGTCTGTTTGATGACAATTATTGAAGTGCCAGAGCAGTTCAGAGAAAATAGGGATTCAGTGGACATATTTTTGTTATATTTTAATCCCACTTCTCACTTTCCCCTTCACAAAATCCATATCCCTTTCCTCTTCCCTCAACCACCGTGTCCTACATGAGTGCTCTAGCATTCCCATATGCTAGTTCACAGAGCCACAAAAGGACAAAGTGTCAGATAAGCCAATCTTCTGCTACATATGGAAATGGAGCCATGGGTCCATCCATATGTATAATTTGGTTGGTCATTTAAACCTTGGGAACCTTGGAAGGGACTGGTTGTTTGATTTTGTTGTTCTTCCTATGGAATTGCAAACCCATTGGCTCCTTCAATCCTTCCCCTAATTCCTCCATTGAGGTCCTGTGCTTAGCATCTGCATCTGTGTCAGGAAGGCTCAGGCAGAACCTTTTGGGAGACATTTATATCAGGCTCCTGTCAGCAAGCACTTCTTAACATCAGCAATAGTGTCTAGGTTTGGTGTCTGCAGATGGAATGATTCCCTTGGGGGAGAAGCAGCCTCTGGATGGCCTTTCCTTCCATCTCTGCTCCATTCTTTTCCCTGCATTTCCTTTTGACAGGAGTCAAAATATTTTTGGGATTGATCAGTGGCCATATTCCTTAACCAGGAAAAGAGGACTGGGCTGCAATCAGGATGTCAACTGAATGGAATATAAATTATTGAGAAAAAAGGAAAGAAATGTTCCCTCATATAGTGATTAGTACATTTAAACAGTTTTAAGATGATCAAGGTAGCAATGGGAATGACTTCATTAATTCTTGCTATTTATGATGGGTTGACAACTATTTAAATATTAGTTATATAGGGAGAAAATAACATTCAGTCGCGACTGGTCTCAGTTCATTTATGATACTATCCATCTCTATTTGAATACTTGGCAAACAGAGTAGGTTTTTGTTTCCTGGCAAAAGTGGATCAAATGCTTTTCATTATTTCATATTTGCAAATCATACGCTTATATTTTAATTTGTGCATCAAATATACTTTTAGGTATAGTTAGGTCTGTGAAGGGTGAACGTATCTTGCCATATCATGTGGTAATTACTTAAATTACTCTAATTTTTTTTCTCTGAATTATTGGATCCACAGATAGTTTATCAGGTAGCTTTAAACCCAATATTCTCAGTAAAACTTACGTGGAGACTGCATAGCACAGGATCACTTTTGCCAATGGTATCACATTATGACAAGTATATGTCATATGTTTCTCTTAATTCTGTGAAAGTGTAAATCACTGATTCTTTGTAACTAACAGATTATGATTCCTGGTGATGATGTGTAGCTCTTTTCTGAGAGTCCACTTTGCCATAATTTTGTGAGATGTACATAGGAATATATTCATGTTATACAGTTTAACATATACCCAATAAAATAAAAAGAGTTAAATTTTCCATGTTAAATATATGATATGCAAATATGTGTTTTATATGATGAAATAAATTGTTTATATTGTTTTTATCTGATGATTTATATAGAGTTAAAAACAACCTCCCAACACTTCCTTTTCTATGCTTTTAGTATTGGGTATGGAAGATACAATATCTATATGTAATGCTACAGAGTGAATAGCATTAGTAAATAGTACATTCTGCATAATAAAATTACTTAGTTAATTATTCAGATTAAGTTACGGTAGACATGGCTTATATCTTTAAATGATGTATACACTGAGAACTCACTAATGCATAAAGTTGACTTCTCTTCCCTATTGTGGAGATTGGCAATCACAATAGCAACATTTTGATCATAACTGTCTTTGCAACCCCACTATAATGTACAGATATAATAGGATCCTGAACTTTTTAAGCACTGTTTAAATTTTGTGTTCATTAAATTAGCATGTTCTTTGTTTATTTTTCTATGATGGACTGTGTTACAAATGTGCAAACTAATAACACAACACAGCAGTTTGCAACCATAACACTATTCCTTTCCATCATTACAGATATGTGGTCCTAGAACCTAGAGTATTCATTACTGCTGTAGTATGGTGATGTAGCACATGATATGACACCATTAAAACAATGAACCTTTCTTCATGGATGACCATGTTTCACAAAGTAAATTAAGTGACTTTCCAAGCTTTTCTAGCATTGCCCGTAGATATAGCACATATGCTCCCCAGAAGGATGCAGTGAGTATGAACAGACTGAAACAATGATGTACATTCGAACATCTGCAGAATTTTGATTTCCAGCTCATGTACAGTCTCTACTTTCAGTAATCATCCCAGTTCCCCAAAAAGGACAGATTGATGATTGTCTCCTTATTTTTTTACTCATGAAATCCAATCACCTTGACTGTTTACAACACATTGTAAATCAATAATTTACGAAAATCATGCAGTGTAAATGTTCACTCTTTGTACTGTTGTTGAAAAAATGGCCACAAACTCATTTTAATTTTATTTGACTCTTTATAGTTGAAATTTGCAGGTTTTTGTAACAGTAAAATGTATTTTATTAAGGTTCATCCTTGCAAAATGTAATTGTATGATTTGAAACAACACAGACACCTCACCGTTTATCTATAGGTTACAGATTAAATTGAAGATAATTGTATACTTTATATATTAATGTGATGATTCTCCAAAATGTATGCACTTGTGTATTTGTGTCTGTGTGTGTTTGTATGTGTGTGTATATGTATTCATATATCCACAAAAATTTTGTGCATGAATATAATTAATGATACAATTATATCTGAAATTTGAAGAGAATACCATGAAATACTTTTATGCTAGACAGCACCATCTACAGGATTAGCAAGTTCATTTCCCAGACTAGATAAATAATTGAATGTTTGGAAATCAAAATACTAAAGTTTGTCATTTATTTTCTTGAGTCCTGTGTGTTCTTTTGTTTCTAATATTAAACTGATTTTGATGTCAGCCTCATGTCATCCCTCAGTTTCTCCTGGCAAATTTTACATTACAAGAGGGTACATTTCAGGAGCCAGATATTACTTCCTGTGTTTCGGTATGCCCTTCTAATTGTCCTTAATTTCTTCTCAGAGAAGCACACCAGCAGGTGTTACAGGAAGTAGCAGTGACTCTTCTATTTAATTTGTGATTGGAGTGAGAAGAGTCTAATAGTTATTTTTCCCAGAGTATAGGAAAGGAACCATTAAAGGATCTATTTCTGGGTTACAGTCTGGCCTGTGAAAAAACAAATAGATATCTTCTATTGAGTTCTGTCAGAATTAGAGCACAGGCTTTTTTTTTTTTTCTTCAATATTTCTCCAAGCATCTCATTTTATTGGAATTGATAAGCTTTTCATTATAAATCTTTTATATTGATAATACTGGAAAAATGAAGAGGTATTGAGTTTTAGAGTATTTCTCCCCAAGCATACCAGGGCATAGTACATCAAATATGTATGGGAACAATGTTATATGGATTTTACCAATAGTAATTTCTTTGTTTTTGCCAGTCCAAATAAATGAAAAATGCCTCTAAATAATTTTAGTGAAACAATTTACCAAGTGGTGGAACATTTGTACATTCAGTGTTGGATAGATATTGGTTTTGTTTTAATTTTTGGAAAAGGCCATTTTTATTTCTTAAGACTGATACCATGATATACACCTTATATGACAAACATATCCAAGACTGACCTTGACATTAATAAATCTTCCTCCACCCATTAGCTACAACCCTTGATTAAAAACTGCTTACTTCCTCTCCTTAATATTTACAGGTCTTATTTGTTCAAACCATGAACTTTTGAACTAAGGTCTATGAAATATAATGTAAGAGGGAGGGTAGATATTAATCACCAGTTCATGTTTCAAAAGTGAGTCGCTTATTGAACAAAATCATTGCATGAATTTCAAAAACATATTCACCTATATCGAATTTTCCTAGATGTCCTATATAAACTTTGTCCCTCCTTAAAATTCCTATAATGCTATGAGCACAATTAGCACAGATTTAACATTCTATCACCTTTTACTTAGAAATCAGTGCTGAGCACAGATCTCGCTTCAGTTTCTCTGCTTCCACAGATTTCAGTCTGGATTTCTTTCCCCATGTTCCACAACATAAAGAGCCAGTCGGTGAGAGATTATTTTTGCTATGGTAATAGTTTTCCATAAATCCAGAAATTTGTGTGTTTAATTATATTTTGATTATATTTACCTCTGCATTTTAACCATAATTAAGATTGTTATCTACATTGATATTCGTTTATGTGTGTAAACATGAATATAAATATTTATCTAATTTTTCTAGGTCATTCCCTCCCCTACTAATTATCAACATCTCAATAGTAGAGTACTAAGATTCAAGATTTGGGAAACAAAGCTGTGACTTTTATCATTTATCAAATTTGATCTGTGTTATACTTTTGTTTTTCTTGAATAAAAAAATCAGAAAATACCTAAGTTTATCCTTTCTCTGAAATTTCTCTGCTGTATTCCACTTTCCCACAATTACTAACATAGAAAGAAGTACTATCTCCCAGCTTTTTCTACTTACCCAGAAAATTATCTCTTAGTACACACAGCAGGAGCCATAATGACTCTGTATATTACCAGTGATACTTCTATATTAATATATATGACACCATGGACAGATGGTAAACATCCCTCAATAAGAAAAGGCAATGCATACTATAGGAAAAAATATACAGCTGTCCTGGGACTTTTCCTACAGATGACCAGTGTCTCACACACAACATACTTAGCATTAACATAAATTCTCTCTCAAAAGAATCAATACATAGAACAATATAAAAATGTCCTGTCCAAATCACCTCCACATTCAACATTTCTTCAGCTCCATGACACATTTCCTACATCAAGGACAATATCTTTCTCTTCTAAGACTCATTATCAAGTTTGTTATTACCTACCAATTACTGTAAGTTCTCCTAAAATTCCACCTTCTTTGTGTGAAATGTAAATGATGTCTAAATTCACATTATAGCACCTGCAGGCAAGGATGTGGAGAAAGAGGAACACTCCTCTATAGGGAGTGGGGTTATAAACTGGTACAACCACTCTGGAAATCAATCTGCTGATTCCTCAGAAAATAGGAAATAGCTCAAACTGAAGACCCAGTTGTAGTGTTCCAAGGCATATACCCCAAAAAAGAGTCCATCATCCAAAAAGAAAACATGCTCCACTATGTTCATAGCAGTCTATTATTAAGGAGAATCTTGAAGCAACATAGATGTCTCTCAGCCAAAAGAATGGATCCCGAAAATGTGGCTCATTTATGCAATATAATAGTATTCAGCTATTAAAAACAAGGACATGATGCATTTTTGTTGGCAAATGGGTAGGGCTAAAAAATATCAATCTGAGAGAAGTAATCCAGGCCCAGAATTACAGGACATGGTTTGCACTCCCTGATAAATGTATATTAGCCAAAATGTCAGAATACCCATGATAAAACCCACCAACCATGTTTTACAAGAATTAAGACCCAAGCAAGGATACTTCAATCTCACTTAGAAGCGGGAAAAATTAACATGTGTTGCAGAGGAAGGGAAGGACTTGACTGGGAGAATATAGAGGAGGGGAAAGGGGTAGGATTGGGTAGGGGTTGGGGAGACAGGAGAATGATTAGAAATATTCAGCTGGCAATGTTGGGAATTGGGAGAACCTCTAGAATGTCCCAGAGACATGGAGTGTGAAAGGCTTCCAGGACTCAGTGGGGATGTCTTATTGACAATGCCCAACAGTGGGAAATTAGAAACTGAAGAAAAAGCCTCCTAGATAGAGGCCTCAATAGAGGGATGCAGTCATTAACCTACCTTCAACATTTTTGAGCAAGAATTGTTTCTTCTAAACAAAAATTTAGGAAAAAAAATGGAGCAAAGACTGAATAAAGAGCCATCCAGTGACTGGCCCTACTTGGGATTTATTCCATTGGCAGAAAACAAACCCTGACACTATAAACGATGACATGTGCTTGCAGACAGGAGCCTAGCATAACTATCCTCTGTTAGGATGCACCAACAACATACTGAGCCAGACACTGATATTTATGGTTGAGAATAGGACTGAGATTGGGGACCCCTATGGAAGAGTTAGGGGAAGGCTTGAAGGAAGTGAAGGGGATGACAACGCCATAGAAATAAAAACAGCGTCAACTAAGCTGGATGCATGGGAGCTCCCAGAGACTAAACTACCAACCAAAGAGCATACATGGGCTGGCCCATGCGCCACCACCCCAGCACTTATGTAGCAGAGTCTGTCTGGTCACAGTGGAAGGGGATTCACCTAATCCTGGGAATGAGGTAAAGAACTCTAAAAGGAGATACAGGGGCAACAGTTTAGGTGTAAATAAATAAAAATAGTATTTTTGAAAGAAAATGAATTGGCTATTAACATCTGCTACTCTTATTATATTTTTGTACAACGGGTGAGATGAAGTATTTGAGTTTTGATAAAGTAGTTCCTCAAACGATAGAAGTCACAGAGAGGGTGAAAATTCAACTAGGATACTTCTTCTAAAGTCATACTGGGATGGCATATATAAATTTGGGATAGATGTAATAAACTCAAGAATCATGTGGAATGAAGAATCCATGGCATATGTGCATATCTGTAAGGATACTGCTTAGTGTTATGATACTATGATTTCTTAATGCAGGAGTAGCCCAAGTTATAAAAATAAGACAAGAGATATGACCACCAATGGTATCATTGGTAGAAACACACTGTGTGAAAAAGGAAGAAAGTGAGGTTAAACACTAGGTCTCATTCACTAACTTGGTGTAGCAAGAATTTAGAAGGAGAAACCCAAGTGCTCAGAACAAAGCAGTCTGATTTCAGTTCTCAATAAATTAACCTATTCCTGTTCTTTTCCCCCTGTAAACTGTGTGACTAGACCTAGATCTACTCATTTCTCTGTTGAATTTGTTGGACGCCTTACAATTAATTTCTGATTCTAATGCCAATAACTTTAAAAACCTTATATTTTCTGGCCTGTGAAAGAACAACTATGAAAACATATGCAAAATGTTTTCATTTTGATGCTTGTTTCCTCAAACTCATAATTTGTAAGCAAGCAAATAATGGAAGGGTCAATCAATAATTTATATCATATACCTATATTGCCTTGATAATTAAATGTTCGGATTCTCGTTGAACATCAATTGGAAAATGAAAAACAGTATATCTTCACATAGCAGGGATGATTAGAAATCAAAGAGGCAGCATGGAGAAAAAATAGTATTCCATCTGAGAGATTTTAAAAATAGGAATAAGGAGAAAATAGTCTGAAATGAGCAATGTCAGGGATAACTCCATCCTCTTGGCAGGGTCAAACTGAGTCCATGGAAGCAACTTTCACTTGATGTGTCTTGTTTGTCTGTTGATCATAAATTACACGTGAATATAAAGCAAGAAGATGTCTGTTATCTAAACTAAGGTACATAATTTGTAAAGGCATTACCTATAGTGCTGTAATTACCTATGTGCAACTGGATCACTCCTTTGCTTCCATACCATTTTGATTTATGGTCAAAATGTTTAGGCCTGACCAAGTCTCTGATTCCAAGCTCTGAAACTTGATAACCTAAGTAATACCCAGTCCCCTGCATTTAATTCATCACTCCACCATTGTGTCAATAAGAATGGACAATCCTACAACCCACCTTGTTTTGCGTTCTTGTCTTTAAAAAGGCTGTGTAATTTCTCTTCAGGATCACAGTTCAACATCTGATTCTATTCTGTTTCTCTGATTAATAGCAGTGGCCTATCTCATCTTAAATATGTATTAAAATGAACTTTCAAAGATATAGTTAGCTCCCTCCAGAGTGTTTGCTGTTGTTCCTGAGTGGACAGGTTTTGTTGCCTAACTGTAATAGAGATATTGCTTTGTGGGACTCGTGTGCCTGCTTGAGTTATTCTGATATTTTGGACCCCAACATGTGGAGTGGTTGATATTGTTATAGAGAAAAAGGTAGTATTAAGATTCAATGAAACCCTAGCTTTTCCAACAGCCCAGTCAGACTATCAGATTCTCTTTATTTTTGGTCATTACTGGTAGCAGTTATCTACCACTTAGGCCAGAGCTACTGCAAATTCACTGAGCTTTGGAATTTTGGTAAAATCAGTATTAGAATCACAAGCCTGGGAAAACTGCTCAGTCTCCACTAGCCAAAGTAAATTTATGTTCCCTCAATACTGACTGAATACTGCAGAGAAAAGCCAGGGTTTCATGTGTGCAGTAAAGCAGTCTACAACTGAGCCAAATAGTCACTAAAGTTTTTGTCTTAATATCTTCTTGTCTTATCCCCTACTATCAGGTGAGCCTAGTAACATTGGCCAGGCTAGGAGAGGTATGTGCCTTTATTATGGGACAGACAAAACCTACAACACAGAAGGATCACATGTATAGACAAGTAATCTAGAAAACACAGCTATTACCTGCCCAACAGGCAAGCTGATTAGAACCTGCTTTTAACTCCTGCTCCATAAATCTTTATGGTGCTACACGGTATAGCAAGTCACAGATATCCAAAAGTGAAGCAGAATATCCCTTCCCTCTTAACCTTTACAGAGGTGGAATACAGAGCTTGAAACTCACAAGGGGTTTCACTGTATTCGTCATGGTACTATCTCTCTGCTCACCCAGAAAAAGCCCTCATGGCCCTCATGATTGCATGACAGCCATAACCACATCCACGTCTTTCTGCATAATTGTCACTAAGAAGTAGTAACAGGAATATAAATTCTCTAAATTATGGATATGAATTGCTAAAGATAGTAACTCATGGGGTGTTTGTCAATTAGATATATGCTGAGGTCATTTCCTGGGAGGTCCAGATTATTAATCTTGGGGAAAACAATATTAACAAGTCTTTTAGAGTGTTAGTAAAGGATAGAATTGCTATGAATCCTTAAATCTGCTGAGTGACCATTGGTGAGATGTTTCAATACTTCCTTTGGCCCACCCATATTCACTAGTATCCCTGTTCAGAAACTTCCTGATAGACCTTCTCTTAATTCCGCCTAGAAATATCTTCCAGGAAAAGCAATACTCAATATCAGAATGTTAACATCTGAACATTTGACAATTTCAAGGTCTCCACCTACTCCACATACATCAAAGTGATTCAGGCACTGAACCCATGAGCTTTTTACACAGTGTTCAGCTCACATCAAAAATTAGATTCATCCTTTGAGTTGTTCTGGTTAACCTTGTCCCTCATATATATTAAAAATGGGCACAGTGATTTCTTTATTGAAAGCTATTATATAACAAAAGCCTTTGAGTAAGGCTATGCTGAATAATAAAAATATTGCTCTTTCCTGATTTTTCTTTTTTATTTCTATGTTTCTTATATCCATCTCTATATCTACCTCTATAGCAACATAGAGTAAACTTTACCAAAATTGGCTATCAATGTATCACTGTGTGATTCAAGTAAATATCTTCCTCTGATACTTCTATGTGTGTAATACTTGCAGATTTTTAATATTATATCTTGTTGACCATCAGGTAAAATCCTAAATTTGTTTCCTCTCAAGTGGTCCATGGGAAGGGTAATACGGAGAGGATAAAACTGCATAGGACATACAAACATCCAAATAATGTATAATATATGAAATTGAAAAAGTTTGTGATTGCAAGGAACTACTTTAAACAAACAATATAATTGCATAAGCATATCAGAAGTATCATAGAGATGTGATTGGTGAGAGGAGAATGGTCATGAAGAGATACTGGTCAGACAGTGGAGATTCACTGCAAAGATTGACAAGAAAATCTGGTAGACAATTTTGTTTTGAGGGGAATACAAAATACTAATTTGATACCACAGACAATTGTGTAATACTTTGACTGACATCATAGAAAGAATGGACAGCTGGAAATCAAGAACAAACTCTACTATTATCTGCCAACGCATCGTGACAATATAATCCCTACTGTACTACACCAATGGAACTCTGAACCTCTGAGACTCTTAAGGGCAGACAGATGATATAATGTATATCTAATAGTATATATCTTTTCCAAGAAGGCTTTGAAAGACAGGTAAGATAGTGGTCTGGAAATGTTAAAGGTTTGTCTCTCAGGCTACATGAGTGGGTCCTGTAAGAAATATCCTTCTGAGAGCAGTTCTTCATAGTGGGTCCTCCAAGGGAGTGTAGAAACAGAACATACCCGGTATCTGTCAAAAACCTACCAGCAAAGTTTATAATCCTCTTTGCAGGTGAGGAAGGACCCCAAGAGTGAAAAAAAGTCGAAAATTTTAAAGGAGAAAAGGTAGCTTCACTGGAAGAAATATATGATCTGGATAAGAAACAGGAGCCAGTAAGTCAGAGCAGGAGAGGAGGAATCTCAGCAAGTCCCTGCTTATGCTACATCTCCACTGTCTCAGTCTCCTGCAGGAGCAGTCTTCCTCTCTTGAGCAGGTTATAGTCAGGCTTTGGCCAGATCAGTTACCAGACGATTAGTGATTAGTGGACTCTAGCCAGAAGCCTAACAGGAAAAAACGCCCTCAGGCCGGAGGGTGGGGGTGATTTTACTACCCCCTTTGCTTCTGTTTAGAGGAGTGTGTACATGCAAATACAGAATGGATTAAGAACCAATCAGGAGAGAGATTTCAAGTGTGAGAATACAAAGCAGAGCCTGCAGTAACCTTGGAGATCTCCATTAGAGCTGCTGATTCATTTATCTCTGCCTCCTCCCTCTGTGTTGCTGCAGAAGCAAGGAAAGTGAAAAAGGAAGTCAGGAAAAGGAAACAAAACAAAAAGCATAATTTACCCCAAGCTCTTGCTCCAATTAACAATACACAATACCGGAAAATGATGATGGCGGCTTATAATGCCAGGGGGTACTTAGGAATATAATGTGCCTATCTAGAAAAAAAAGAAACCTCTGTTTCTTTTTGAACTGTTCTGATTATGACTCTAGGGTACGAAGTACAGCTGGCTGCTGTCTCTGTGACTGTACATTAGGTTTGAGTGCAGGTGTCTTTCTTCCATTTCTTCTTTCTTAGATGCAGATGACCATCAAAATTTTTTTATTTGGAATTGATATATGAAATTGTATATTGAAAAAGCACTCCATTTCCCTACACTGTATTTCATTTCCAATCACAGCTATTCCTATTGCATCAGAAGTTAATATGTGTTCTGTCTCTTTAATAAATCTGAGTTCATTTATGGTACTTCCCTGTACAAGGATATGGCACCATCTACTGGAAAATTTGTAGTCTCTCAAGTAAGGATCCCTGAGAAAAATCTGACTCTTTTCCTCCATCATCTTATTAAATACCAAAAGGCAGACTTATACTAGTGGGGATTCATGAGTTCTGCTTCTAGCATACTGGGATTTTGCCTGGGTGTACATAATAGAGGAATTATGCATACAGTCTTAGATGATGGAAATTCATGCTTGCTATTGTGTATACATATTCACCATATACTGATTCAATGTCAGTGTGCATTATTTTAAGATAATATTTAACCGAGGAATGGTTTTGAAAACATTCTAACGTAGCTGGCCCTCAAAACTCAAAGATTTTTGTGTCTCTAGCTCATGACATGGAATTACATGCTACTATGTTTATGTCTGTTTTTTTTAAATATAAATATTCTAGAAATAAATCTCATGTGTCTGCTTCACCATTGGACACCAGCACCTGCTGGCTGATGTGGGACTCAGGACTTCCACCACTTGAGTTCCTGCTGCAGCTAGTGCATATGCAGACTCCTGCGTTAGCCACTGCCCTCTATGTTTCACCACGTGTTACCTGCTCTTACCCATGTGTCACTTAGACAAGCCCCTCATCAACCACTCAGTCCCTCGTCTCCTGTTACCTGACTATAGTTACAATTCCTGCACAAATACCAGCACATTGGTAGATCTATTTCAGTTGGCAAGGAGAACCCCAAATTCCCAAAATAGGCCTTGGCCATCCTTTTCAGGTAAAGGGACCCCCTTATTTCAAAAAAACGAGATAGGACTTTAATCATTGGGTGGAATTCCCTGAAAGCGGTTCTAAAGCTTCCTCCTACTCCAGATTCTTGCAGAGGATCATAAAATCCCAAGCCTTGGTAGGAATGCTTTCTGGTGTGTCTGGGACCTGTCATTTATGGCCTGTAGGAGTCTAAGTGATGACTCAGAACCTGGCCTCAAGTAGTGCTACTGTTACCACCAGTAAATCATCCTGGGATGCCAGTCAGGATTTCTCAGTAACTTTCCCTATTAGTTATTCATTGTCTTCGAACATCCTTAGAATTTTTGATTTCTAGAAAATTTCAAAACTCTTAAACTAATGCCTCTCCTGTGGACATCAAAATACTAGAATAATCTAGTATTCATTGGTAATAGTTCAAAATGGCCGCATAATAGCATGGTAAATTCACTCAATTTTAGGATATATTACTGCTAGCAGTCTGGTAAAGCAGGTTCTTATGGAAACATTCATACACATTTTTAACTCCTCTCTGTATTTGTTCCTGTGGCATCCTACTGAGGGTAACCTGTTCTCTGGGTACTGGCTGGTCAGTCCTGCATGCTCCCCATCACTGTGATCCCCTGCATGCAGCTTTCTGCCAAGGAAAGCACCTTCTTCAAACGCGGGCTGGAAGTGGTGACCTAACTCGGCCTCTACGTGCTTTCTTTATCCTGAAGGCTTGACTATTCCATGATGTACATATGATCTCAGGGGGGTGTTCTTGAGCCTGGAGCTACTGTGCTGACCTGGGAAGGGATCCTTTCACTGACTCATTCTGGGACCTTTCCCTTTGGTGAGAATATTCAGATTTTTTTTGAGTGGTTTCTCTCGATGAAAATGCCAGGCTCGGCCTGGGATTCGCTTCTTTCTCGCTCAGGCACCAGCTCTGGGGTGTAGCTAACACTGTCTTATTCACAGGTCTATTATGTAATATGTAGTCTTATTCACAGATCTGCCTTTGTTGCCCGTGAAAAGCAGATGTGGCCCCATCCTTTGTGTCTGCCAGGGACTCTGTCTGTGAAGTCCTGTTTTTCCCACATGTGCAACCCCTACCTTTGCACACTGCCTTCTGTGCTCTGTTGCAGACCCTGGTTCCTTGCCAGGATAAGCAAATCCTGGTCCTGTCCCTTGCATCGATAAGGATTCTTCTTTTCTGAACCTTTGTTGCAAGCAAGCTCTCTGTCTCTCAGGGCCTTTGCTCCTGTGCTCAGCCTGCCACAGCCTCAGAGAAAACAACTTTCGCATTGTCTTTCCCAGCATGCTCCACATTTACCACCCCAGTTGGATCTGAAGTAGTACCTGCCCACGATCTAAAGGGAATTATATTTCCCATGCATTCATAAACTCTCTCTGGCCAGTTTTTACAGGACAGTCTTAAGAACCAGTGAACTTTTAAAAACTGCAAAGGGTCATCTAGGAAAAACAGGAAAACCCCATCCATTTTTTAGAATGACTTACAAGGCTTTATTACAATAAACATATTTCGAACCTGACAACTCATCAGGTAAGCAAATTCTGATAACCTTTCTTCTCCAGAGCTACCCCAACATAAAGACAAACTTAAAAAAGCTAGAGAGGGCATCTAACTCTACAAGTTTTTATGTTGTGAATTCTTTTGAAATACCATAGTAAATGAGAAAACGATTACTAATATCATATGCAGGAAAATCTGTCTGAACAGCCCCTCAGCTGTTGCTGTGGGACTCTGGTCTTCTAAGACTAAGAGACCACCAGGCTTCTGCCAACGTGAGAACAAAGTAACTGGGCATAACACTTTTACTTCTGCAAGCCAAGGTGCTATGTTTGGGAATACCCATCAAGGTGGGCATTGGACGACAAAGTACCCTCATGTGTTCTGCAGGATAGGGGGATATCACGTGCAAATAAACCTCAGTGGATTTCCTAGGTTTGGCTATGGATGACTGAAGGAACCTGAGTTCACTGGACCTGACCAATGCCATCAACAGCCAAGGCCCTGGGTATATCATGGTATGTAGTTTGGTCTACTTCCTTCCTTTTGGTTGAGGGGCCATTGCTCTTTCTAATGGGTTTTGTAGATCCATGTCTCTCTCATGTTCCCCCCCCATTGTCCGGGTAGGGAGCTTCTTTTCCTCACCAAACCCACTGGTTAGTTACATTTCAGGAATGTGCCTCATACCCATTCCTGTTTGGTAGTGCCAACATGCCTGTCTCCTTACTGAGAAGGATCTTCTAGATAAGTTGAGTCTTTATTTCCTTTGTTCCATTTGCCCTAAACCCAAGCTTGTCCAGCAGCTCCTCTGCTCCCTTCTAGTCAATCAACCTACTAACAGGAACATGTTGCTTCCTTTACCAGCTTCTCAAGTTGACCTCCAAATCTCAGGTGATCCGGAAACCCTTTGTTGTTAAACAGTCTTTCCAAATAGGACTTGGGAAACTGCTTTCTCTCTCTTTTATTTCATGGCTAACTGTTTTAAGACATCCAGGACATGTTCTATAGGACAAATTGTTCTATTTTTCCTCTGAAACTTATCTAAAGACTATTCATGTTGTTAAGATTTATATTATCTCTTTTGTAAATTATAAGCTTTGAAACCCACTCAGACCTACCTCTCCTTATACCAAATAAGCTACATTACAAGTTCACATTTACAACCTATTCAATTGTTTGGGATTCTCTGGGTTTTCAAATGTACATCTATGAAAAGAATTCATTCTTCAAACACATAATGGTACTCTACAGCTATAATGAAAATATATATGTGGTTCCAAACTCTCATCATATCAGGTGTTTACTACCCAGGATATATCAGAGAAAGCCACCTCCAGATGTTCCAATCTTCTTTCCACAGACACAGACATCCTATTGATCCTGTTCTTCTGACCTAACCTCAGATCATTCCACAGATGCTTGCCAACAAGGAAAATAACTCTTAAGACTGGACAAACATCCATACCCATGTTTCTAGCAGAAATAAGGAGATCACAACTATCTTATTCTGCTCACCACTATCTTTCTAATTTTCTTTAAAAAAAAAAAAAACAAAACAGGGGGATGTTGGTATTCTTTCTAAGCTCCCTCCTCACAGCTACCTGGCAGCATCCATATATGTTACACCCCAGAGTGGCCTGGCAACATCCAGCTGTCCCTGTCTATAAATGGGGTTGTTTACCACTCCTCTCTCTTTCTCTTGCTAGCTCTTCCATGCTCATGCCTTCTCTCTTTGTCCCCAGTTCTTTCTCTCCCCATCTTCGTCCTCCTCCTGATCTGCTTACTTGTACACTCTTCTATCCTTGTCTCTCATCAAACCTCTACACGTGGAACCATGTTGGTCTGGTGTGTTCTGTCTGTAAGTGGGCCAGATTTTTACCTCCCAACGCACATTGCTGTCCATGCTATGGGACAATATATTATTTCTTCTTCCTAGTTCCGATTCTGTCATTTGTACTCTACCAGTTTAACTTATTTCTAAGATACTCCCTTGGAAATTTTATAGAAACAGGCAAGTGACTGTGCTGTTTCCTTTGATCCACATATAATGACACGAGAGTAACACTGTATTCTCTGCATATTCCATGTCAGACTTATTCAAATCCTCACATTTTTAATTATATTTTCTATAAATTCTATTTAAGTATATTTTATAATTTTCTGGTCTTTAAGACTTTTTGCTATGTCCTCATACTGTTATCTTTCTACTCCAGACCACCATATTTATATTAAACATTACCAAAAAAAAAGTACTTAAATTTCAAAATGTAAACTTGATATTACCTATGTTATCAAGTCTTAAATTTAATCAATCTGAGTTCTCACAAAAGGTATTAGTGGATTGAGTACTAAAAGAAAATATCAATTTTTCATTAGACTTTGGTGATTAATGCAGGACCTATATTATGACCGGAATAAAATTGGTGTGTGCCTATACAGCTTTGTAGCTACACATGGTTTTTGAGATGAAATCCTTAAAAAACTGTTCTACTGCTAATTTTCTGATACAGCATAATATTAAATATGTTTTAAATATCTAACCTTATACTCACAAAAAGCCTCATTATTGACCTTGTAAAAATCTTCAGTTTTGATTCACACAAAAAAGCATTACAATATTGCATAACATGAGTTTCAGGTCCAACTAATAGTGCTGTTTCTACCGATTCATGAATTCCTGAGAAAACTCACAATTTTTGAGATTGTGACAGCAGTTCAGAAAACGCATATATAAATTAAAAGACCAAAGGTTAAAAGGATATTGGAAAGTATAAAAAACCTACAAAATACATATTAGCAAAAAAAAAAAAGTACAGAATATCCATGATACAATCCATGTAACTCAAAAAGTTTAACAAAAGAACCCAAGTGAAGATGCCTCAATTCCACGTGAGAGGTAGAAGAAAGCAATCCCAGGACGGGGAGGGTGGGACCTTGATGGGAAAGAGGAAAGGGAGGGGAAGAGGGGAACATGATCAGGTACTGGGGGGGAGAACAGGA